>NC_043994.1:28636412-28936412 GCF_902150065.1 Myripristis murdjan
TGTTGTACTCTTATTGTAAGGTGTTACTTTTAATTTTTTTTTTTTTTTTTTTTTTTTTTTTTTTAATTTTGGTTTTCCAGCAAGTTTCCAGCATTTCTGCCGGCAAGAAGCTCAGTCAGCTCACCCTGTAGGCTGGCGAGCGCTGCACAAAGTGGAACTGGCTAAACTGGTTTAGAATTGTTCATTAATTTCGGTACTCAGTACTTTAGACAGTTGCTGACATAGGATTAGATTATTATCACAGATTACTTTCTTATATTTTGTTTTATTTGTTCTTCAACACAGTAGATAGAGGCTCCCAGCGTCCACTGTCCCTCAGCCCGGCTCCAGCGACCAATAGCGAGTCAGGAAATGATGGAAGACAGTTGTTATTACACTGTTAAGTGGAGTAGGGGGAGGAAGCATTGGCGTGGTGGGGGGGTTAGGGGTTCAGATCAAACCTCTGAAATCAGTTTTTGTAGGGTGGGATGTCTTGGCTTGCCACATTCACAGCTGCAGTGACGCTCAACCTTGGACTCCAAAAAATCGACTCCAAAAATCCCAAAGTCAAACATCATAAGCATTATAACGTTATTATGCTACATTAAGTCTATGCTGCTGTATGCTGTATGGCAAATGTAGGAGTCATCTTGTATATTTTAATGCACAGCAGTGATGTGGCACACAATATCTTAGAATCAGTAATCAGCCAACCTGCTATTTGTTAATTATCTTAGCTAAAGTGTCTTCACAGCGAGGGCTCAGTGCAGTTTGCTGGAGAGGAAACAGAACAGAGAAAGCTCTAACAGTTTGATTTGTTTGCTCCAGCATCTCTCTCTAAAAAAATAATAAATAAATAAATAAATAAATAAAAATAAAAAGCTGAGTCCGCAGATGACTTGGCCAAAACAGCACATGGATCACGCTGCATTAGGTCAGAGTGAACATTATTCCTGCACCATGCTGACGCCACACTACATTCATTTTGTGTGCAGATTTGTGCGTTTATGTGTTTGACGACTCTGCCGCTTTGACGCTTATTATCTCCTCGGTAACGTCGGGACAGCTGCATGTGCGAAAGCCCTGCCTTGAGAAACGGGCTAACCGCAGGCTCAGTGAAACAATTTTTGAGAATCGCTCGCCGGGCCTGCCAAGACCCAAGGGAAAGTTTCTGATGCCCAAGCCGAGGCCATTTCACGCTTGAAGCTCTGTTGATGCAGCGAAATCTTGCCGGCATGTTTTTAAGTAACACAACTATCAGAGCGGCAGGGTCCTGTCACGCATAAGTGAATAAATGCACGTACATGTCAGAGCAGATGCTGCATCTATTGGCTCTCCAGGATAACAGACAGCAGAAAACAGCACAGTGTGTGACTCTGTGTGTGTGTGTGTGTGTGTGTGTGTGAGGGTGTTCTGAGGACACTACAGATGACTTGACCTCGCGTTATTCCGCGCGTTCAGTCCACGGCCTCTTTGCTCGGGCTTCTCTTTGAATCCTGTGAATTTGTGAAAGGCCAAGCCGCTGTCCGCCGACGGTTTTGAATTTTGGAACTGGAATATCTCAGCTTCCAAATATCCCTCTATAGCTTTTCCAGTGCTCCATTTCTGTACAAACCAGTGTTGGTCCATTTTCAAAATCATGCAAAGAAATGGTAGTTACAATTATATTTATCTCCTGGAGCTGACAGCATGTTGGCCTTCCCTTGGACCCCCCAAATCCATTGGCCTTGCAACTTTTAAAAAGCATCTGGAAAGGCTTAGGCTATGCGTTTGTCAGAAAAATGCAGCCCTGTCCATTTGTCCTCCTATTTCCTCGTTTGAGTTTGTTTGTGGCATTGAGGTTTTTTGCTAAATCTCGTTCTACATCACTGTCATTTTGTGCTGAATGTTTTTGTCCCTTTTGGCCATTCTCCTTTAAGAAATGAGCTTCCTCTTTCCAGGTGGTCTTTGCAAGTAAGATATTTTTCTTAAATGACACGCCCGGTTTAATCAACATGAAATCGACCAAAAATTAGAATAACATAGACTAAATATAGACCCGGACTGAAAGTTGAGGAGACGTGGATGTGGCGAGGCAGAGAGTCGGAGGCCAGATTTGGAAAAAAGAAAGAAGGGAGACAGAGAGGAAAGGAGGGGGTGGATGAGAGCTGATAGGACGGACGTATTCATCAGTCAGTTATATAACCGGGCTCTCTGAGTCACTGCAGGAATCAGACCAGTGAAACAGACAGACTTGGCAGACTTGGAACTGGAACACCATGAGGAACAACACGCTGACGATAAGCCCGTGTTATATGGCCCCGAGGCTGCAGGCTGATGTGTCTTAATGCTGTTTTCATAGACTTGGAGATCAAAGTGTGTTGCAGATCTGCTTCTAATGGCGGCGCATAATTCTTCATGTTTGCTTGTAACCGCTTGAACTGCCAGATAGGTGGGTTATTTCACATCCGGGCAATCCAGGGCCTGGCGTTTAAAGTGTCAGTCAAACGTTCACGAGTGCTAAGTCTCAGAAGAATCTTAAAGCTGCAGAGCTCGTTGTGTCGTCCCGCGTTGGAAACCCCGCAGACCTGGCACCCAAACACTGTGCAGCAGTATAATCTTACACAGGGCTGGCATGTGGTGCATAGACTTTTACAGCATTGTATAATGAATGTGAGGAAGGGAAGATATTTAAATTGTGTGTGTGTGTGTGTGTGTGTGTGTGTGTGCGCGTGACCAGCTTTTAGTTACATGTACAAACACAGCACAAAAAGGTGTAGGATTTCCTTACCCAAATTTAAGATGAGAGTATTTGTACTTGTGTGCATGAATGCATTTGTGTAGTGTCACAATTGTGTGTGTGTGTGTGTGTGTGTGTGTGTGTGTGTGTGTGTGTGTGTGTATTAGAGCAGTCAGCCTCTCATACTGAGTATGTTTGCGCAGCCACCCTGAGACCCGGCAGGACCAGAGATTCAATCAGAGAGGATGTGGTTTCACTTCTAATTTTACAAAAACAGGCTCAGTCATGATATGGATGAATGGATGAATGGACAAATGGATGAATGAATGGATGGATGGATGGATGGACGGGTGGACGGACGACAGTGGGATCTGATTGCATACACGTCTGTGTGAGAGAAAAGATGAGAGGAAGGATGCATTTTGTGCAAATAGGTGTATATCTGAGTATGCATGTATACATTCTTGGTATACTACGTGTGTGTGTGTGTGTGTGTGTGTGTGTGTGTTCACAGGACTCCTGACCCAGTGCTCCAACAGCAGAGCAGTAATAGGCTTATTAGTCTGGAGGTCTGTTTAAACCAGGTCACAGCAGTCTGGATTATGAACAGCAAAGTGTAAGCACATGGGCATGTGATGTGCTCTAAGGGTAGTAGTGGTAGTAAAATCTGCAGTAGTACTAATAGTAGTGACGGTGGTAGTTGTGATGCGGTTGGTACATTGTGTAAAAGTTGTAGCTGTAGGCATCAAAACACAAGTGAAAGGGAGGCTCATATTCTGTCTTAAAATCTTGTTTTTCCTCAAACAAGTGGGACAGTGTGCCAGTGGGACGACATCGACATCGTCCCACTGAAGGTGAAACTGACTGGCAACAAGTGGGATTCTCTCTTCCCACTGGCTGTTTTTTTTGTTTGTTTTTTTTTCATTTGTGACAAGAAAACAAGATTTAAGACTGAATATGACACTAAATGACTTTCTCAGGTGGAGATTTCCTGCATTTTAAAACCTGATCTCACGAGGAATGTTTGTGTTTTTATGTGTGAAACCCATTTCTGCATACAGTAACACGTAGGGGAGACTGGGGTAAGTTGAGCCACCCCCTGTTGCTAGGAAACGGTAAAAAACATTGACCATTTGACCAAATATTTAGGAGGAAGGCATCATTTCACAGAGTCTGTGAAGGTAAGAACCACATGGGTAAAGTGGTTAGACATTTATTTAAAAAAAAAAACATTTTTTACTCTTAAAAGTGAATTTAGTCTATCATCAGTTTCATGAGAATTGTGTTAAGACCAAAACAGATCATTTTAAATTTGTTTTATACATCAGTTGTGGTATCTATGAGCTACAACATGAGGTCATAAACCTAGCATCAAAGTGCACCATTTTAGCTGTGGGGACTAAAAAAGTCAAAATGGTAGCTCTGGGGTAAGTTGAGCCATTTGGCCAGGGGTAAGTTGAGCCGGAGCCCCATACACTTAAGAAGTGTATTTTAGCTGTAGCCTAAATGTCTTAAATATTAAATAAATATGAAATATTGAATGAAGGAATGAATAAATGAACAAAAAAATAATTAATTAATTAATTAATAAATAAAAAATAAAATAAATATTAATTACATGTGTATGAGGTTAGTGTATTTTGGTTCAGTGTTCAAATGTGTTACGTTCATATGTTCATAACTGACCTTACTGTCAGCAAGGACACCAAGAAACTAGTGTTCTAGTGTTTTCTTTCCAAAAACACAGCTGGTTAATGTTCTCTTCCCAAGCGCACTTTAAGGCCTGTTAAAACAGCTGTTTACTGTACCTGTTGAATTGTGTTTAATACATAAAAATACACATGAATGTGAAGAAGTGACTGCTATTTAGGGAGGGAGAAGGTGAGGGAGGGGTGGGATGGAGGTGGGGAGGAAGGTGGGGGGGTGTAGGGATACGGCTCAACTTACCCCGCTCCTATGCTCAACTTGCCCCATACACGGGGTAAGTTGTGCCACGAGACCACTTTTTTTGGACATGCTATATTATGGAAACAGTTATGTTTACACTCATTCTGTTTGTTTGAAGAGATGCACAACATCCTGAAATATATGCAGATATATTAGTTAGCGACAAAACTATGATTGCCTTGATGTAGTGATCCTAAATATGAAAAATGGCTCATCTTACCCCAGTCTCCCCTACCATCAGGAGAATGGCATTAAAACACATGACTCTCTCACTGACTCCGAGCTGTCTCTGACTCTTTAATATGGGCCTTTTGGTTCTAAAGCTTAACAGCTTTGCAGAGGGCGACGGCTGTGATGGCAGTAATTGAGTAAAAAGGTGGGCAAACACACGGGTCAAGAGTTAAAGGCAAATATTGACCCACTGACTCGAGACCGGGAGGAGAGGCAGCTCCGCGAAACGAGCGAGGAGAGGAGACAGCGAGACGTTACTCGTGGAAAGTTTTTCCTGCTGCTTCACAGAACAGCTTCTCTTGGACAATTTTCTCTGGCAAAAAAAGTCACACACACACACACACACACACACACACACACACACACACACACACCGCAAGTCCACCTCTCCTCATCTCCATGCAGTGTTCAGCTTTCCAGCGACGAGTGTTTCAAGTTCAAATCCCTCTTCATTTCCATCAAACCAGACGGGAGGAATTCACTTCAACGCAGACTGAAAATTGGAGCGACGTTTATGACACCTACCGCTGCACTGGCAAACACAAACACAGGAGATGCTCGAGACGGGCCAAGCTGCAACAGCGCCATACACTTTAGGTTCACAGGACAAGATACTCAACAATGCGGTTGCTTTGTGGAAACTTTTTACTGCTTGCTCATATAGCTGCTCCCTTGGACAACTTTCACAGGCAAAAAAATAATACCACAGGCTTTTCACAGGCCTCTCTTCATTTCAATGCGGTCTTTGAGCCATCCAACAAACTCAACAACTCTTTCCTTACTTTCCAAACTTTCTTCCGTGTCCTTTACCCCCCTGACCGAGCCTCCCCATTCCTTCTTAAGTTACATCGGCATGGAAAAATTAGAACCCTGAAAAGACTTCCAATCTCTGAGATTGGACAAAGGGCCTTATTACCTTTCATAGGCAATTACCTATATCGGTATATATCTTAGCCATATCTTCAAGTGCTGGCCTTTTCTTCCAATGGGCATTCATTATGAAAACTCTTGAGTTTCAGCGGGGTAACTACCGCGATAAAGGCTCCGGGTGGAAACCTAGAGCAGAGGCCATTTTGGTTCTTCAGTGACACGTAATGGAGGGCATTGAGTGGTCCCTGGACAGGAAGCCGGGGGCCGCTGAGGGTCGTCGAGAGGCGTCGCCGACCCCTCTCCCACTCATCTGGGGAGAAACCGGAGCCCCACAGCTGACAGCACAACATCTCCTCACGTTCAGAGGCAGCCAGAGATTTGCTGCTAATAGCTGAGGAATGATGACGCTCCCTGCGGTTGGGTTTCACTGAGGACAAGTCTGCAGAGGAATCAAGGCAGGGTCAAACAGCATGTGGAAACAGGCTCTTCAGACAGTAACTGGCAGCATTTTATTTGGGGAAATGTCCATTTTACGACGATCACACCGGCCTGAACCTGATCGGTGCAGACAGGCCCGCGTCGGTTCGGGCTTGACTCTCAGCATTTGATCTCTGCATTTTCTCAGCACTTTTTTTTATGGCGTTGCATCAGGTTTGTAGATACCCGCCAACTATTGACCTAAATGATAAATAGTCTGTCAACTTCATCTTAAAAAAAAAAAAAAAAAAAAAAAAAAACAACAATGGTAGGATTCTTTTTTCAGATATGGGTTTAGAAATTGCACAAACTGCTCAGGCTTGGAAAATTTTGAGCCTCACTTGTTTGGGCAAATACGAGGTCGGCTTCAACTTTTCAGGCCCGATACTTGTAGTGATTCAACCTGCATCCAGTGTCTGGCAGGTCTTTCCTGGGAAAAAAGCCTCCGGTGTTTGGAGTAAAAACGAAGAACTGGGTAGTTCACAACGAGCATTAGCAGAAAATCCACAGGCAAAGTCATCACAGTCCTGCACCCACTTTCTGACTGACAGGTGATTTAAGTGAATTGCGGTGCAAAAATTGCAGAAACCCTTAGCACCAAAGATGGAGACAAAATTAAAAAAGCAATT
The DNA here is from genome assembly GCF_902150065.1 of Myripristis murdjan. Taxonomy (NCBI): domain Eukaryota; kingdom Metazoa; phylum Chordata; class Actinopteri; order Holocentriformes; family Holocentridae; genus Myripristis; species Myripristis murdjan. Next base: position 28,643,265 of record NC_043994.1, read on the forward strand.
TCCTCAAGGATTACCCTCACTGGCTTGGAATGCCAGATGGGTGGAGTTTGCGAACGGCGCCAAGTAAAACCGAGAGAGAAACACTGTTTTTGGCGTCCATTTGTGTGATTTACCAATTGACCACCACTATCTCACTCGCCTGGTGAACTCCACCCAGCTGGAAATCTGCGAGGGTTAAACAGTGCGAATTATTTGCTCATACCGTTTGACCCCGGGAAGCCAGGAGGTGTTTGCATGTGTTGAGCCGTGCAGGGTGTCTGGGTGAACTTACTTGGTTTGCGCAACATGGGCTGTGTGCATAATGCTGTGTGCAGTATGTGGTTATGTGTTATGTAGGGAGGATTAGTGTGAGTGTGTCTCTGCCTTAAGACATCTCAGTCCAGGAGGCCCTGCACATTACCCAGTGTGTGTGTGTGTGTGTGTGTGTGTGTGTGTGTGTGTGTGTATGTGTGTGTTTTAACCTTGTCATTACCTACCAATCCCAAAACGGGCCAGACAACTTGGAAAATCACTTAAAACCATAATGAACCTCACTAATATTTAAATCTTGTACATTTTATGAATCCATTAGATACAAGAAAAAAAAAAAACATTCATGCCTTTGCATGTGTGGATGTCTGTGTATGTGTGTGTGTGTGTGTGTGTGTGTGTAATGAGTAGTTACCTGATATTCCTTCTGCCCCTCTTCCTCCTGAGCACAACCCGTCAATCACTACAAGACACACACACACACACACACACACACACACACAGATAATGACATGTGCCGGGATTCACAGTGATCAAGTAACACTCTGTCACACAAATCCTTCTTTTCAAACATGCACACACACACACACACACACACACAAACCCACCACAGACGCAAAGGGAGAGGCCTGCAGTTGAGCAAAAAAAAAAAAAAAAAAAAGTTTGTCTTTTTATCTCCCAACTAAACAAACAAGAAGATTCGCTTAAGACAACTGAGACCAAACAGGATTAGTGATGAATGCATAAACACACCAGCACAAAGGACACAGAGCGGCTCGGATGTCGCAGACGAAACGCAGCGCTGCCTCTCCGACCGCAGTTTGGGCCTTTCGGAAAGCCCGAGTCTGGATGTCTGGATGTAGGTCAGCGGCGCTCATCTCCGCGCTGCTCAAACGGCTGCGGCAGACTCCAGACCCCCGATCCTTCCTCCGACCACAGATCTCCTGCAGCGTCTGCCAAGTCCTGCCTTGGCTCCCGTCCACCGGCCGAGCAACAAACCTCCTCTCCCTCACGCCGCCTCCCCGCCGTCCATCCCTCTTTCGCTGATGCTGTGTGTGTTGTGTAACCCCCGCTAAGTGCAACCTTGGGTATTTTCATGTTTTTACGCGGAATGGAGTTTGACGGGCGAGCTGCAGTGACCCCAGCGCCTGTGAAACCTCCTCAAAACCCCAAAGTGAACCAATTAAAAATGCATCGTCATCAATCTGAGCGGAGGTCTGTGTTTTTTTTTTGCGAGTTCATGAAAGGTTTTGGAAGATGCACGGTTTCCATCCCGTTTTCCCACCCCGCCTCATCTGTCCATCTCACCAGCAAGAACTATTACGGCTAATCCTCCTGTCTGATTCAGGTCCTGGAGCCTCTTCACGTCGATGGCCAGCAGGGAGGAGAAACCCCATCTGGATGTGGGCGACCAAAACCACATCGCTTTATGAGGGACGTGTGAAAATCCTGAAAATGCCTGGGCTTGGAGAAACGAGAGAGAATCCGATGTACAGCAAGAGAAACACAACCACTATTTCTTTTCTTTTTTTTTTCTCTCTTGCCCAACCTTTCTGTCTCTCTCTCTCTTTCACCCCCTTTTTCCTTCTTTCTGCCACTTAAATCCATCAGTGCAGCTCAGTCTCTGTTACTGGAACATTAAGAGAAGCTGATAGTCGTATCAAACATAATTTTTATTGGCACGGGTCAAAAGCAAATACCAGTGCTCCAAGCAGTCAAACATTATTCAAACACACACAGTTTTCTTTGTTTAACGATACGACAGCGTGCCTGGGGCGTAAAATTAAACTTGTTTCATCAACAAAGCGTTTTTTTTTTTTTTTTCCAATCACACAAAAGCGTCCACAGATCTTCATCCAAGTTTTGAAGACAGACGCAAGAACGGGGTTTGTAAGGGCTGATATTTTCTGGACTGAAGCTTGAAATAGCGTAGATTTTTGCACTGATTTTGAATAACTTGGAGGAAGTTTGAACATTTTCATGCTAAAAAAAAAAAAAAAAAAATCTGTGTTTTCCCCAGATTTCAAATCATGCAGGTTGGATGAGCCTCTGAAACAACATGTGGATGACGGAAAAACACCTCCACTGAAATCAAGGATGATAATGATAAAGCATGCTCATACATACAATAACAAAAATCCACTCAAAGTTTTGCATAATAATTAGTTTGCAATCAGAGCTTCTCACTGACAGTCAGTGTAGTATTGACCAGCTGTCTCCAGTTAATGATATAGTAACATTTTACAATAAGAGTACAACAATTAACGTTAGTTAATGCCGTAATAAACATTAAGTAACAGGTAACTAACCGTTAACTAATGTGTCTAAGAATCATTTACTAATGCTGTTCATGCTAAGGTATTAATTTATATGTTATTTAAGGGTTATTGTAGATATTATTAACATTAGTAAATGCCATAATAATCATTAACTAACAGTTAATTAACCATTACGGCATTAACTAACGTTAACTAACGCTAATTGTTGTACTCTTATTGTAAAGTGTTACCAATGATATTTGTGATTCACTAAACTGATTCATCGGTGCCCCTCCCCCAGGTTACCAGCACTGGGTGGAAATAGAACGAACACTGGGTCAAACGTGGTTAAATTTATTTTCGACCTTCAGTTCTTGAAATTGTGCCACTTCCAGCTCAGCCACCAGCTGTTTCTGTCAGGTCTTTGCTGCCGTTCTTTGCTCAGCTGTTGTCGCACCATTACAGACACTAAAGCTACAATATTTAAGCAAAAAGTCAGTGATTAGTTGTGCAGATGCACCAAGTTAAATGTACCCAGGCTACTGTCATGCATCGATTCCTTTCATATCAGATGTTGAAGGGATGAATGCTAACTGTCTGATTTTCAGTTTCTAATACAAGGCCAATATGAGCAACGAGGTCCAGCTCTAGGTTCAGGGACGAAGAGTGGGAAAAAAAATCTGGCCCACCAACGATAACGTTTACGAAAGGTGCAAGTCAAGTCCATTAAGTCATTGCACAACAGATAAAAGGTCAGAGGTCAGCCGGCCCTTTGTCCCATAGGATGAATCTGTGTTGATTTACTTCAGGGAAGCTGGGGAGAGTCTCAGCTTCCTCTGCTTGAATAGGAGCACATAGAGCCCCAGTATTAAGTAGACCACCCATCGAACGGAAACACACACACACACACACACACACACACATTGAAATAGGGGTAGAATTAAACTCTGGTGATGAGAGAAAAATGGGAGGACTGAGCATGAGACTGACAGCATCACCAGGCCTGCATGGCTCGCTAAGGGACGGGGCCTGTGCTCAACACCCCCGTCGCCACAGCAAACAGCGAGCCACTCCAGGGCGGGGAGGTGACGCTGAAAGGCATGCTGGGAAAACACTGCTGACGCGTGTCAAGAGCACACACTTTGGATCGTGTCAACATGAGGGACCGGCTCCCAAACCTCCGACGAACACTGACGAAACGGAGGAATGACAGAAACACAAAACATGCATGGGGCCTGTGAATATTTACGAAATGAGAAAGGCATCTAAGATTTCCACTGTGATTTGACCGATTCGGGTTTTTAAAGGCCAATGTTTTTCCAACCGAATCGGCTGATATTTGATTCTGCTCGTATATCAGTTCACTTTCACACTGCAAAAACTCAAAATCTTACCAAGATTATTTGTCTTATTTCAAGTCAAAAATGTCTTATTCCTAGTCAAAATATCTCATTACACTTATAATAAGACATGATCACCTCAGAAGTAACTTGTTTTTAGACAATTGTCTCTTGTTTCAAGTGAAAATTTGCTTGTTTCATTGGCAAAATTTGTTTCTTGTTTCTAGCTAATTTTCACTTATTTCAAGTGAATTTTCACTTTTTCCACTGGCAAATGTTTCCAATGAAACAAGCAAATTTTCACTTGTTTCAAGTGAAAATTGTCTAAAAACAATTTATTTCTGAGGTGATCATGTCTTATTTTAAGTGTAATGAGATATTTTGACTAGAAATAAGACATTTTTGACTTGAAATAAGATAAATAATCTTGGTAAGATTTTACGTTTTTGCAGTGTTATATCTCTTATCCACGCAGCCAAAGCTGGCTGAAATTTAGATGAAATACATACAAATGGCAACACAAAAATACAAGCCACATCACTGCCAGAGCAAATGCATCAGAATCACAAGAGCAACATAAAGACAGTGACCGTAAATATGATAAGCAGTGGGGATTTGTGCGGTATTTGTTGTTTTAGATGATGGTGAATACCCAGAGACCTTCATTAAGATGATAATTGTAACATGAAAGCAGTTGCTAAGTCGCCACCAATAGATAGTTTAAGAAAGCGCGAGCCTGGCCACCAGCCACCGGAGGCCGTCAGAATAGTGGAAGAGTGGAGCCATGCCACTGTCCTGTGGTGCTAATTGATAAAGTGCAGAGAAGACTGATAGGAGGTGAGAGTCAGCGGCGAGTGTAAAAGCTTGAGAGAGCTCAGAGTCCTTCTGGCAGCGAGGAGAGAGGCTGCTTTTGAAATGAGGTGTTACAGGTAGAGAGTGTCCTGCAGCTCCGCCCTGCGTGCAACACCTGAAGAAGGAGAGTAACCGGGCGTCGGGTTCTGTGACTTGGTCCATTTTTCTATTCTATATACACTGTTTATATTATATACATATACCGTTTATATTTATATTTATTATATATATACTACTTATATTTATAGGCTGTATATTTATATCTATTATATATAAACTGTTATACATACTGTTATATCACCATGTTTATACTTATATATCTTATATTTTTATATTTACACTTCTTTTTTTACCTTGCTTTATTTATTTATTTAGGCTTATACTGGGACCTGAGTGCTAATTTCGTACCACTAACGTGTAAATGTGAGCTGGTATGACAATAAGTTCCTTGAATCCTTGAATCCTAACTGCATGAGAGAGGTCCAAAATTATATATTTTTTTGCATGCTTAAGAGTCGTTTGGATGTGCACGGGCTTGAACTCACCTGGTTTGTGTTCAGATTGAGTTCCATCTGTGTAAAACTTGATAAGAGGTTCCGTGATTTGACACAGAATTTGTCTCATCGTCTGAGAAAATGCAAAATTCAGTGTTTCAGAGTTTGATCTATCAAAAACACCCCTGAAAATTAAAAGTATGCAAGTTTTACCTCTATGATTATATCTATGCAAAGCCTTCTGAAACAGTGTGGGGGCCATCATGTGACGCTAAATCTGTCCACTGAAAACCACGAGAGGAATATTACCCACAAATACAAGCAAACACATGCATGTATTTGCAACTCTGGTTAAGGGCTTCCTGTTGACCAGTTCAATATTTAATCAATCAAACTATTATATCAGAGGTGGCCAACAGCTGCCAGCCTATTCTTGATTTGAAATAAAAGACCAGTATCGGCCTGAAATACGAGCACACCAGCACACCAGCTGAACCCAAATAGCTGTAATGAAACGTTCAAAAACATTTCCCTGTAACGCTGAAATGGAGAATGCAGACCGAGGTCGCTTATTTTCCTCTTCACACTCGATCCAGTGTATCATTAAGTGGGGCATTTTTGAAGTGCCATTATTAGGTGCTATTACTGGGTGAATTATATCTACCAGCACAGATGCTAGCTTCAACAATACTGTAAGTCAACATACACTCCCACACACACACACACACACACACAGCAGCCAGTGCCTAGCTCCTCCATCTGTACGTCTCAGACACTGATAGACCTCCATTACTTTAATATGAAAATTACAACCATGTGAAATTTCTCCCATGGTTCAAACATACAGCGGCTGGCAACCGCACTGCACGGCAGCCTGTCGCTACGGCTTCGTGCTTTTTTTTTTTTTTTTTTTATTTTGTTTTGTTTTTTTTTCTTCCTCCACTCCTTCCACTGTAGATTAGGCACTTCAAGGTTTGCCAAACATAACACAGTTGGCACAGCAGTTGCCCTCCCATCTCTGCCGTGTGCACAAATGTTGTTTCTTTCTTCTCTTTTGCCTCGTCGTTTATTTATTTTGCTTTTTTTTTTTTCTTTTCTTTTCTTTTCTTTTCCGAATGGAAATTTTGAGGTCGATTGGTATTGCCTGTTCCGGGCGAACAGTTCGGAGCGGAGGGAAGGGGATGAGGGATGGGCGGGGGGTTGGAGAGAGACAGAGAGAGAAAGTCACGGGGGAAATTTAGATTTTGCCCGGCAATGAGGGAGCTTCAAAACGGCTCCCATGTGTTCTTTATTTCAGCTGGGGTTCGATGGCAAATGGAGCGAGCCGAGAGTTGGCTAGGCCCACCATCTCTACACACAAGTACTGTACACACACACACACACACACACACAAACACACACTGACACAGGCGTAGACATTCATACCGTGCCCATCAGTCCCATGCAGCAACCACATACACTGACTGCAGGGCAGACGACTGTACTTTCCCAAACCTGCTGCTGCCAGTTTTTTTTTTGTTTTTTTTTTCAACTCAGACTTGAATGATGACAACATGATAACACTGAGGCTCTGAGAAACTGTGGGATTGTCCTGCAATTCATTTTAAAGGCACCGTATCTAAATTTACAATGCTTTAGCGCCATCTAGTGGCTGTCCCCCCATACGTGTCAGTGGTCGGGTGTGATTCGCTAAAAGTAAAGCTTACACTTAATGCATTAGGTGTCAGGTAAAGCAACATCCATAGGGAACAAGGCAGACATATGTTTTAGGTGGCACAGGCTACAAAAAGAAGGAAAAGTATCAGTTACACAGCATATGTTGCTTATCTGAACAACAAATATACTGCAAAAGCCAATCGTTAATTCAATGCAAGGTCGGGATTTCCATGTGGCTGAGCATGCCACACCCCATCGTGGCAACAAAAATCTAAAAATTTGTGATAAAGATACAAATGTGCAGTAAATTTCCTGTTTGAGCTGAATCAACGGCGAATTAAAAACGACAGCGAATTTGCCGTTTTCCCAGGGTCGCTAATGAAGCACAGGTGCTGCACTCCCACGCTAACGGGTCGCCATGGGAACCGCTGTGACGTGCGTCCCCCGTTGGAGTCTGAGTGCTTGTCGCGAGCAGCTGCACGAGGCAAGGCAAGTCTATTTGTGTGGCACATTTCATGAACAATAGCAATTCGAGGCGCTTTGCATAAGACATAAAAGGACATTTAAAAAGCAAAGAGGAAAAAAAACTGAAAAACAGTGAAAAACAAAACAAAAAAGTTGATTAGTGTGCAGCAGGAACCTGGGAGCAGCACTCATGTGGAAAGTTTTTTCTTTAGCTATAGGTTGTGCACATTGCCATACATTTTGCTTGTTCCTGAGCTCAGATTATTTGGTTGTAGGATGTGAGTTTATGATGCATACACTGTGGTTGAGTTTTGTCGTGCCGTACACGAGGTTTTGGTGAAACGGTGCCGCCAGCTCCATGCACGTCATGATTTCACCCCGGTGATGTTGCTCATGAGTGTCTGAAGACGTCTGAGCGCTAAACACCAGACTGTCCAAACATCAGCCTGGATACACGTTTGTCTTGGCCGAGCTACAACGAGCAGCTGGCCCATTTTATTTTAAGAGCTCGAAATCTCGGAAGCCATCAAAGTAGCAGTGGATTTACTGGCATTAATCAACAACGTTTGCGCTGAAAATTGTATACAGTATTTAGTCATTTGCTTGCTCAAACGATCAAATGACCGTAACGGGAAAGTGCGGGTCGCGGTGTGACGGGGCCTTCCCGGCGACAGCGGAGACTGGCCGGCAGATGTGTTTTCTAATCCAAATCAACAAAATGAAATGCAAGGTACAAAAATAAACTTCCAGTGTGAAGTGAAAATATCTTCTGGCTGCATCAGATTTCAGATCTGGCACTTTTCCGTCACCTTTCCAAGATGCTGTTCGCTGTTCACAGGAATTTTAATTAGTGCCATTCTCTTTTAGTGCAATCACTACATGCATTTTTCTCCCAGATTGCATTGCAATTGACATATAATAATAATAATAATAATAATAATAATAATAAAACAGGGTGACCCAAAAAAAAAAACGGGAACTTTTTAACAATCCAATAAAACCAAGAGTGATGGAAGAAAAATATTTTATTCATAGTAACAGAAACCTGAAAACATGCCATTTAAGAAACAATGATGGAATTTTCATTTTTTAAAAATTGTGCTGCCACTTGCTCATGTCTGCCAATACGCACTTCAAAAATTCCTGTTTTTTTGGGTCACCCTGTATAACTGTAATACATTAAAACAACAGAATACTGTTCAGTTTTCACTGTAAATTTACATCAAAAATTTGCAGTGCTTATTGCCCTGCACACATGCTGCACACTCATCAAGGGATTCAAATTCAATTCAACAACCTTCCAGCCACGAGCCCGCTTCTCTAATACCAGGGATGGCTGATCCCTTCTGGACTCTGGACTCAGTAAAGATGTGACGACTCCGTGCTGAAGCAAAAGCCGTGATTTGGAAAAGCTCGTTTCACCAAACTGCACATGTGAAGTGAACCGTGACTTTTTCCTAATTGCGATTTTTGAGATATTTTTGGGCCTCATGCAGACTTACGGTAAATGCGCTCGTAACATAGAACATTCAAACGGCGCCTTTGATGAATAATAACATCGGGCCGAACGACGGACTTTTCCATGAGCCGCGTTCAAAGCCTCTCTGTTACGGGACGTTGGAGAAAAGCCCCATTCAACTTTTCGTGTTGAATTGTTGGTTTATGTTTGAATTAAAAAGAGAGAACTCGCTCTGTGAGTCAGTGCGATGTTTTCAAGCCAAATGGTAACACCAATGAAGCCATAGCCTGGAAACGGAGGTACAAACGAAACCATGAAAAGGGTCAAACGTCTGCACCGGGACAAACCTCCAGGCTGTGGCTTTCCATATCCTCATGCTCTCTCTTTATTAGGACGCAGGCTGCATTTGATCCCGTCCGTTGCATAATCTGCGTTCACGAGCAACGGATCGGAGGTGCGTGTAGATGCAGCCGAGCGTTTCAAATGAAAAGGTCTCAATTGTTTTCTCATGCTCGCTGCTTTTCAAACCCAGATCCATTAGAGCAAATGTTTTGTTTCTTACTGCTAGAAGGGAAGGCGGTCATGGAAACAAGCATATTACAGATAAACACAGGAGGTGAAGCCCTGCTCTGTTTGTTCTGGTGTAAACATGAAAGCACTTTCATGCCGGTGGAATGCCATGGTGTGTGTGTGTGTGCGTGCTTGTGTGTGTGTGTTCGTGTACGAATGCGCACACAGGTCTGTGTCTGTTTATTCTCACCCTTGTGTGTGTCAGCACCAGCTCGAGCTTGACGTATCGGCCGCATGACTGTGCTACTTTTCAGTGATCAAACAGAGCAGGACCATCGCCACCAGAGGACTTCAGCTCGTCTAGTTTTGGTTCCTGATGGGAAACGCCGCTCCAAAGTTCAGCTGCAGCCAAATTTTCCGACCTGACAAACGCGGAAACGAGCCGACTGTGGTCAGAATCAGTCAGCCGGAGTTTTTCATATCACAGAAAATTAACGGATTTCTTGAGGTTTTTGTTTAATTTCTTGCGGTGCGGACGCACACGTAGCGTTCAAGGCTAGACGGCTGGGAGGAGAACGTGCATGGAAACCAGTCACAAAGCCACATGTGAGGCTGAGGATGTGGTCAAAGGTGCTGTGTGGATCATTTTTAAACAACTAGACATTGACTGTGGTTGAGTAACAGCAGGAAGAGGGCGCTGTTCTCCCGGAGCAAGCAGAGTTTAGCTCGGCGGTGGCACTTGAGGAACACTCATGAAGTCAACAAAATTAAAAAATTGTTCTTTCTCTAGGAACATTTGAAATGATTCAAATGCATGGTTTCCACAAGTTCCCACACTGACAGTCAGGATGTGCTGCGGTGGATCAGGACGAAGCCAAAACGTCCCTAACACTGTCGTTTTGAAGATGTGATTAATTGTGATCCCGTGGCATAATAACCATAAACAAATGAGACCTCAGTGGAGATGGCTGGTTGCCTTTATCTCATGTACTAGTGTGTCTCTGATCCACATTTCCCATCTGCCTTGTTGCTTCCTGTCATCGAGCGGCTTCTTGCCTCATTGGTCAACGGTTCTGTCTGTGAAAAGGAACAGGATCAACATGTTGGAAGTGATTTTTCCATCAGCCTTTCACTCCGTCCATCATCGGCCAGAAGCTGCCAGAAACTCGTCTCAGCCTGCTCGGGGGAAAACAGCGCCCTCTTTCTTCCTTGCGCGGTGAAGCAATCGAGCATATTTCACACCAAATCTGACCCGATAGCACATGACATGCTGCAAGGCCTCCGAAATCCTCGTAATAACGGCCTCCTTTTTTCACAGTAATTATTCTAACTTCTCAAAATGAATGCAGTAGTGATTTATCCTCCTGAGACCCGAGGAAAAAAAGTGTCTTCCAATTTAACTTTTTTTTGTAATTTCTTGTCTATTTAGAGTTAAAACAACAATTCGCAATTTAGAATTTCACATAAATATTTTTATTTTAGATTTTACAGTAGTGGATTTTACTGTAAAAAACAGATAATTTTAAATTTAAATAAAAAACTAATCAAATAACTACAGATAATCAATTACGGACAATCAATGCCATTAACAAGAAAATATATAATTATAATAATAAGTAAAAACCAATAGCTAAACAATATTTGAGTTCCTGTTTCTTTTTTCACGACGTGTGCGTTTTTCTGCAGCTGCCATTTTGGCTCAATAGAAAGTGGGTGTTCCCCTCATCCCACCTTATTAGATGAGATATCATTGGAAAGGCCTGGATCTCCTCTGTACAGTACACCAGGACTGGATAGGGTAACTCAAATGAGTAAAAGGATATAGACGATCAATTCATGTCCACTACAGAGGACACACTGCAAAAACGCAAAATCTTAGATTATTTGTCTTATTTCAAGTCAAAAATGTCTTATTTCTCGTAAAAATATCTCATTACACTTAAAATAAGACACGATCACCTCAGAAGTAAATTGTTTTTAGACAATTGTCTCTTGTTTCAAGTGAAAATTTGCTTGTTTCATTGGCAAAATTTGTTTCTTGTTTCTAGCTAATTTTCACTTATTTCAAGTGAATTTTCACTTTTTCCACTGGCAAATTTTGCCAATGAAACAAGCAAATTTAAATCTAAAAACAAGTTACTTCTGAGGTGATCATGTCTTATTTTAAGTGTAATGAGATATTTTGACTAGAAATAAGACGTTTTTGACTTGAAATAAGACAAATAATCTTGGTAAGATTTTGCGTTTTTGCAGTGCATAATTGAATTGGCTGGGTCTCAGGAGGTTGTTGGTGTTAAAATGCCGCACGTAGCATTTTAAAGGTGGTGTAAAGGCGGCTTTGTGTCCAGGTTGGCCGTCCCGTCGCGGTGCCACCTGCGCTCTGAAGCCCCTGGTGAAACGTGAACATGCATGTGCACAAATGTGAACGTGAACGCGAGGGTAGGCGTTCGGATTTACGGCGTGCAGCAAGGGGGGGCAAATGCAGCGTTCTTAAAAAAAAAAAATAACGGGTCACCTGAACTGTGAAACTGCTCCCCAGCAGCGACAATGAGCAACCTGCAGCCGTGCAGTCTAGACGCACTGTAACAGGTTCCCTCGTGACGGCGATTAAGCTCTTAAATCTCGGCGAAAATGGCAATGATGTGTGCTAAACAACTTGACCTGTAACCCCGAGACACACACACACACACACAGAGACACACACACCTACTGGTGATCTTCCAGACACAGGAAATGGTGCGGCATAACAGATTACCAGGATATACATCGATCAGGACATTACACGGCTCCCCGAGCTCCTATACACTCTTCAAACACACACACACACACACACACACACACGTACAAACAGACCATTTAAAGCGAGTCAGAGCCTCCCTGGGGGAAGGCTAACGGCGGACCAGATGTGGCTGTAATGTTGTTTTAATGTTGGTCTTATGTAGAAACCGCTATAGGAACAACCCGCCTCGCCCAGAGCGCCTTCAACACCTCGTCATCTGCACCCGAGCCGCCGACGCGAAACAGGCAAATCCCTTGTCTGAGGATTAGCTTAAGCCCCGGTGCAGCGAGCGGCCGTCTCTTGAGCGTACACGGTGGAGGAGGGAGCGCGGCGCGGCGCGGCGCGGCGGCCTGGTAGCGCCGCTGCCAAACACTCGGATGTTTTATCTTCCTTTGACGATGTTCAGTCGGGCTGCTTCGCCGTCTGCTGATGGTGTTTGCGAACATCACTATGGTAATGTTGGACACAACAATTATAATCATAACGGGAAATAGTCATGAAGAGGGAATTTCCACCGGGACAGACTGCATGCGTGTGTGTGTGTGTGTGTGTAATATGGAGGAGATGATAGCGGAGATGGGAGAGATATGTGTGTGTGATGATGGTGGTGGGTTTGGCCTGGATCACCATGCAGGTCGGTGCAGCCAAGTCTGTCTTATTCATGGCAGCACTCGCCTCCTTCGACGTCTCACTTAGTCTCTCTCTCTCTCTCTCTCTCTCTCTCTCTCTTTCCCTCTCTCCTCAACACTTACTCTCATGGGAATTGTTCTGATAGTTCATTCAGTGCCAACGTGTTCACATTGAATGGTTTTATCCTCCATTGGAAACCTCGAAACGCTGAACGAAGGATGCTGTGCATTTTCTATCAAAACATTTGGCGACGCTTTATTTGGACTCTCCAAAATTCAACCTGGTATCAATTTTTAGTGAACTAGTATCAACTCTGTAGCAGCTTAATATTGTTAGCTCCCGATTGTTTTGTTGAAAGCCCAAGAACAAACCGGAGAAAATCTTCAATTTTCAGATGAAATATTTATTATGGTCTCAGGTAAAGTAAGGCAGCGCTGGGCTCAGAGTGACGGAGCTGTCGCAGGATCTCTGTCAGGATGAGCGCCGATATTAGGAAATGATGCACATTTATGTTCTTGGGCTGGGCCTGCCCCGTAGGGGAGAGTGGGGTAATTTGTGCCAAGGGGCAAGTAGTGCCACCCCTGTTATCTAGAAAACTATAGAAATTGGTCATGTGACCACATATTTTTGAAGAGGCATCCATTTCACTCATCCTGCAAAGAAGGGAGACACATGGCTTGAGAGGTAAGAACATTTCAGTTCAAAAAACATTTTTTTGCCCTCCAAAGTAAAATTTCTATGATCAAGGTTTTTTGATTGCTGTGTTTGAACAATTATAGAAAACTTTGAAAACAGTTCACACAGGTTTTGGTACTTTAGTAAGCTACACCATGAGTCTATACAGTTAGCATGACGTTAGCTCAAAACAGCTGAGGGATGCATTTTTTTCAAAATGGTGGGCTTGGGGTAATTTGTGCCAAAGGGCCTGGGGTAAACTGTGCCAGTGGCACAACTTGTGATTATATACTCTATGTTACTTTATTGTATTTTACTGTTATTGTACATTGTCTTCTTACCTTTGATCACTAAAACTATTCAGATTCAGATGAAGATGATTTGCAGGTGCTCATTTTGGAAGTTTTATTTTGTTCTGGGTATGTGTTCATGTGGCGCTCGGCCTTGTTATAGAAAAGTGGCCTGTTATCTTGTTAAAATAATAAATAAATGTTAAATAAATAATTTTGTATTGAATTTGTTTTGCTTTTATATATAGCATTATCATTTGTGAGATTAAAATGACCTGTTTTACTTCAATTATCAATGGCACAATTTACCCCAGTGTATTCTCTCTAATGGCACAATTTACCCCACACCGGGGGCAAGTTGTGCCACAAAACCACTTTTTTTTTCGAAAGCTGTATTTCTCAAACAGTTTATATAAGATCCAAAGTGATTGTTCCCAGGGATGCACAACATCCTAAACTATATGTGCATATTTTAGTTGGAGGCATTACTGTAATCCCCTCGCTTTAAAGGCACTTTAAGTAAAAATTGGCACTACTTACCCCACTCTCCCCTACAGAGGTTGGACTTACATGCAACCGAGTATAATTGGCCAGTTACCCGGACATGGACAGGCCAACCACTGTCCACACCTTGTTTCTAGAATGTGTTAATGTTAGTGTGTGAATGTTGACTGGGCGTGTATCTAATGTAACAGACCTAACTAACAAGATAGAGAAAGTACATCTGGCTCCTGCTTTATCTGTCCTCTGTTATGCGGAGCTATAGATATGAACTATAAGATGCATTGGATAATACAAAAGACACTGAACTATAAGGCCAAATATAACAATATCAACAGAGCCTAATATCACTGTAATTGGACTGTCCAATGTTAAATTCAACTTCATATCAAAATTTAATCAACTCAACTGTGTTTGAACTTAACGGGTACAAAGTCGATACAGTCAGCTGATGGCGAAGTGCTCAAAGGCACAACGAGTAGGATTTGTTGGTTGTGGTTTGTAAACACAACATTGCTATATTTACTTTTTTTTTTTTTTCCCCCACCGTGATTTTACCACCGTGCGCTGTGATTGGCTGGGAGATACACACCCGCTGCCCGTAGGCCGACGCCCAGAAGAGTCTCGAGCTCAGCAAGACGAGACAGTCCAGGCGGGGGGCGGAGCCTCTGCAGACACACACACCGACACACACTGCTAGTGGCTCATAGGCAATGATGGATAGGGATTATTGGTAACACTTCACAATAAGAGTACAACAATTAACATTACTTAACGTTAGTTAATGCCGTAATGGTTAATTAACTGTTAGTTAATAATTATTATGGCATTTACTAATGTTAATAATATCTACAATAACCCTTAAATAACATATAAATTAATACCTTAGCATGAACAGCTTTAGTACATGATTCTTAGACACATTAGTTACAGTTAGTTAACTGTTACTTAATGTTTATTACCTGTTACTTAATGTTAATTACGCCATTAACTAACGTTAAATGTTGTATTCTCATTGTAAAGTGTTACCAGATTATTTTTGTTGCATAATCATATCGCAGCTGCTGTGCTGTGATGGGTATATCGATTGCAACAGGATTTGTGATTTCAGTTGAAACAGTAAGATTTGCATTATAATTTTGAGGAATATACGATTTGTTAGCCAGGGCTTCACTGTAGCACCATAAAACTTTATTTAGGATGGGGTTTTGTCACAAAAATTACACCTCTTTCCATTTTAATGTTAAGCATATCTGTGCTGTGATTTCAGTATCGCAGTCTGCTGTGAGTTGTAATGTCTGGTTGCTGTCTCCCTGCGCTGAATGGGAGGTCCTGTTGCTCATGTCCTGTGAAACACTGTAATTTGTTAATATGTTTCGGCATGAGCGGCCCGATGAGAAAGTAATTTTTATTTATTGTACTTGGTTATTTAACGTGGCTCCGATCCCGCCCCTGATAAAAACGACTCGGAGTTGTAGACAGTTTTTCCCAAACATTACCGAAGGCACGGTCCAAAACAAGCAGCGCCAGCGACTTAAGAGTGAGCCTGACGGATTTTGCGGTGAAATCAAACCCATTAACCTCGTTCTCCCGCTCTTCCTCCTCCTGCTCTTCCTCCTCTCTCCTCTTCCTTTTCCAATTCATCCTCAGGGCACGTCGCTGACTCAACGCCACACTGATGGGGGGAAAATGGGGAAAAAGAGGGACACCCTGCTGGGTTAACTTGCACCTTTCATTCATAATCTCTCCCTCGCTCCTCCTCCTCCTCCTCCTCCTCTTCTGCTTCTTCTTCTCCTCCCTCTGTTACTCCTTCTCCCAAAACGATGACTCCATCCTGCTGAGTGATGAGACTGGAGCAGATTATGCTAAGAGGCTGACAGAGCGGGTTTGTACCTCCTCTGTCCTCCCACTCATTCACATTCCTGAGCCCCTACACACACACACACACACACACACACACACACACACACACACACACACACGTCACATTCCCCCTCTCTTGTTGAACATACGGTGTAATTTTAACACACAAACACACCCAAACGTCTTGTTTTGCATTTCTAAACAGACACGTTCATGCTGATGCACACATACGTACATGAGCATAAACATTTGTAGGACCACCTGAAACACATTAGCACGCATGTACACACACACACACACACACACACATAAACCTCTACACATATAAATACACACACATACATAAACATGGACACACATTCTCCCTGTCTGTCTCAACTAAGTGTGTTTTAAAATACACAGAAAATACTCCTATTTGCCTTTGCATTTGTGCATGCATGCAGTATAGGTTTAATCACACACACACACACGCACACACACACACACACACACACAAGCAACAGCAGCCAAGCAGGTGCACCCACTCTAACCCTTTTTCCCTTATTTTTCTACCTGATTAAACACTAAATTAAAAGCTGTACATGGTTCTGCCCGGGGGACGTGAGCTTGGCGCGCACACACACACACACACACACACACACACACAACCTGGCTGAAGTCTCACTACACATCCAGGGGATATCGTCATGTATGGGGACTTACACAGTTTCCATGCAGAAATCCAATGGAACAATATTGACGTTTTTAAAAAAAAAAAAAAAAAACGCGCTCGCTCCCTGCAGGACAAGGAGCTCATTGAGGGAAGAAAATACGCCTAAGCCCTCTTGATTGCCAGGCCGGCGTTCTCCTCCGGTCCCAAACGGGTCACCTGCGGGTCCAAACCCCCCCCCCCGCACCCGAACCTCCATCCGCATCTCCTCCGCGTTTTTCTTTTCCTCTTTCTCTTCCTTTACATTGTTTGCCGACAGCGGGCCAAGAATGCGTTAATCCGCCGAGCGCTCCCGCAGATTAATCGAGGGCCTTTTTTCCCCCCCTTTGATCCCCCCCCGTCCGAGATATTTCAACCCAATCAGCAGCGATCTATTAGGGGAACAATGGCTGAGGAGCGGCGAGCATTCCTTTGTCCGTTTCCTTTTCTCCTGCTCCTTCTTCTTCTCCTTATGTTTTTTTTTTTTTGTTTTTTTTTGTTCACTGTTTCAGTCTGTTGATGATGACCCCCCGGCCAGCAATCAGGGCCGTGCAGGAAGGATTAAACGGACATTAACTATGATTAATGGGAAAACTAACAAAGGCTCCACTTCCCTGGCATCGTGGAGTCGCTTTGAAGAGGGTTTCTCTTTCTTGGGCTCCCTGTACACACCGTGCATAAACACACACACACACAATAACAGACATGCAACTTCACGTCCGTGCAAACACACACACAGATAGACGGCCACGCACGCAAAAAAAATACACACTTTTCCATCTGTGGGCTGCCTTTCGCTCCGACTGAAGGCCTGCAAATCAAAGCCTGACAAGAAAAGAAGGAGCCCCGGGTTTGTGTTTGGGGTATAAAGGAGTAGTGTGTTTGCATATGTGTGTGTGTGCATGTGTGTGTGTGTGTGTGTGTGTTTGCGAGAGATTTAAGGGGAACTGTAAGGCCATAAACCTCCCGGGCAGCGAGAGAGAACAAAGGGCAGACATTCATTAATCTCTCTTTTCAGGCCGCTCCTCTCTCTGGACTCCAGGCAGCCACACACTCTGCTGCACTGCCATCACATGTGACAACCTGCCGCTTCAGTGTGTGTGTGTGTATGCATGTGTGTGCATGCGTGTGTTTGTGCGCAGGATCTCAAATCAACCCCGTATGGAAACGCCAGCTCTTGAAAAACGGCCCGTTGCATCTTTATTTTGCTGTTTATGTCTCGGTATTTATTTCCCCGATGCGGACACAAATAAATAAATGATTCATGTGCATGGGTGTGTGTGTGTGTGTGTGTGTGTGTGTGTGAGGGAGCTGGTGCTGCAGTCGGGCCAGGGAGGCAGGATGTTCCCATGCTATGGAGTGTCAGGCAGCTGGCTGGACAGCGGCCAAACCAAACCTGTGGTGGCTGGAAGGAGAGCAGCCCAGCGCCGAGATCCAGTTACCATTTCCTCAATCACCAAGAAAGAGAGAGAGAGAGGGAGAGAGAGAGAGAGAGAGAGAGAGAGAGCTGATGAGCAGTCTTTCCTGTCTGGAGAAAGATGATAAAATGATAGATTTGGAAGAAGCGGCTCGGCTGTGGGCAAACGTCCTGTGCCAGTGAAAGATGAAAGCCCGACGTCTCAGGAAGACAAACTGCCAAGTTTCTCCCGTTTCTCCTCCTCCTCCTTCTTCTTCTTCTTCTTCATCCTCGTCTTCTTCTCCTCCTCCTGCGTAGCCCCATCATCCACTGCCCCTATGGAGGAGAAGGTGGTGGTGGGGGAGGGTGGCCATATGGAAGCCATTCGCCTCCTCTCCTCTCCTCTCCTCGCCTTGCATCGCCTCGCCTCGCCTCGCCGCGCCTCGCCGCTGGGAATGTTTTGACATTTTCTGTGAGACGAGCGCTGTGATGTCACACGCTGGCACGGGACTGCTGTGTCAGGAAAGAGGGGGGAGGGGGCAAAGGGTAGAGGAGGTGGCAGTGGTGGTGTGGGGTGGCGTGGGGGGTCGGGCAGATGGGGGGGAAAAAAAGAGAATTGCTGAACTGCCACTTTCTTTCTCACCACACTATAAATTAGCGCGCCGGTTTCTTTATGGAAAACATTCAGGAAGGCAATGCTGCGGGGCCTCCTGAGATCCCAGAAATGTGACGGGGGGGGGCTGCATTTTGGAGGAGGGGGTGGGCGGGGGCGGGGGGGGGTGATTCTGGGTTCGGGTTTGGTACCGTTTCAATTAAAAAGCCCTCGAACAAAACATCTTCGTCAGGATCGATCCCAGCAGCCGAGCGAGAGCCTGAGAGCAGATGAGTCGAGCGAGGCTGCTTCTAATAAAGACGCCTACATTCTGCACACACACACACACACACACACACACTCCACGCCCCCACCCGGATAATAAAACGAAGATGTACATCGGAAAAATCCGAGGCGGGAGAAACACTCAGTCAGAACCTGGCCTCGCAGTCGACTGGAGATAATTAGGTAAAAATAGAAGTGTAATTTCCACTGGTTAATATTCCAGAGCTGCAGTGCCATCCCTCCTGAAATGGGACATGCTAAGACCCTTTGATCACACTCTCAGGGTTTATACACACACACACACACACACATGCACGCACGCACATAAAAAGGCAGATACACACAAGAGCAAACCGTGTAAAGACACACTTAAACAAGGCCTGTGTGTTTTACATGGCCGCCGCTGGATGTTTCTGGAGCGCGGCTGCAGAACGCCGGCTGGCAGCGAGGTCGGCTCGGATCGTGGTTCCAGGCGTTCGGTGCTGATAGAGTCGACTGACAGAGTCTCTGCTCAGGTCTCAGCTCCACGCCTGCAAAATGAACCGTCCCACATTAATTAATTAATTACATAATGAACTGTTGTGAATGATCTTGTGATTAAGAAGGGGCATTCACACTCGACACCCAGAAGCTGATCGCCAAAACGCCTTTACAGAAACAGTCCGAGCTGTCGAAATCAAAACTTTAACCCTTTGATGCATGAACTATGAAAGCCTGAGTCCAGATTTTTTTCTTCTGTGTTTTTCCTCTTCTTAGGGCATGAACACTTTTGTGAGTCTCCAGACTTCTTTAACCCTTTATCGGGGCAAGTGACTATTTTTGGTCATTTCAAAAATTTTACATATCACGCCCATCCCCTTTCTCAGTTAGTTCAATAATCATTTGGTCTTCACCCAGCCAATCAGCAAAGATCGCTCTACATCCCAGGTCACATGTTTGTGGCATTTGACCAATCTCATTGGCTTTGATTTTCTATAGGAAAATGAAATTTTTTTGAAAAATTTTATAAAAGCAATAGAGTCCTGTCATGTTCACTAATAACAGTCTAGGATTGTTTTTTTTTTTTTTTATTTCAAAGTATTTCGATGAGTGCCCTATAAAGGGTTAAGGATGCAGGACTGGTATTACCATGTCATGATACTAGTATTAATATATTTTCAGGAACAAGAATTGACAGTCGCTGCATGAACCTCAATGGGGGGGAGCAGCAGAGAGCATTCTAACAGCTGATGTGCAATTCCACCATAGAAACCAGTGCATTTAGGAGAAAATGACTTTTAACCCTTTAGTTACCCGTCAAAAAAGTCACATCCATGACCCTTCAAGTGGACAAACCACTAAAAGGGGTGAAAGAGGTGTACCTTAGAAATAAAGTGTACTATCTACTGTACTGCTATTGTTCAAAATTAACTGTGTTTATTGTTGTAAATCAAATATAATATTTTTCTCATGTTGAACTCTCATTTTGATTTTATTTCACCTCTTTCACCCCTTTTAGTGGTTTTGCCCGCTATAGAAACAGCACCCAGGTGTTCAAAATGGCCTGGAAGGGGTTAAAATCTTGAAATCCATGTTAAAAGTGATTTAGTGTAACTCCATATGAGTCACTTCAGAGATTTTGAGGATAATAAGTACAAATAGCAACAATAACAAATGGATAAATGACAGGTGGACATTTTTGTCCACGAAGGGTCATGGATGTGATAAAAATGCATTACAGGGCCAAATAATGGATTTTCATGCTGAAAGTTGGGATTTTCACATTTAACCCAAAATGACCCCCTCTTGCCAAAAATCACCCCCCTGTGACCTTTTGGTGGTCACTTTCTACAAAATGGACATTTTTGTCCACAAAGGGTCATGGATAGGTTACAAATGCATTACAGGGTCAAATAATGGATTTTTGTGCTGAAAGTTAAGATTTTGAAATGTCACCCAGAATGACACCCCCTCACCAAAAATCAACTCTGGTGAGGGAGTTTTGAATTTTGAAAATGGACAAAAACGTCCAGGGGTCATGCGAGGGTTAAACAGCTGTCCCCTGTAGTGCCCTTTGGGTTAGGGTTAGGGTTAGGGTCCAAGCCCTTTGCTGCACGTCATCCCTTCTTGCTCCCCTGTCCGTCCTGTCTCTCTCTGCTGTTGCTATCAGATAAAGCAGAACTGGTCAAAAAGGAATCTCATTTTTTTTTTTTTTTTTTTTTTTTGCTCATTTCTCACCAATCAAGACAATCAGGCTAAATCTGTGGGGGACAAGGAGGGAGCAAATTGAGTTCTGATTGTTGTTTTAGCTCTCTGCCCTATAGCTTTACATGAGAGTGCAGATATTCCACATTTCTGGAAACAGCTCCCCTGTGTGGAATCGACTCCACAGCTTTGACTCGACTCTCTTGAAGTGTCGGTTCTGTTTGGGATCGACTCCCGGGGCCTCGCTGGCAGGACGCAAGAGTCTCCGAAAACAGCATTTGGCAACGAAGGGACAACTGAAATTGCCAATATTAATGGAGCGTCATGTTAGTTCAGGCAGAACACTGAAGTTGTGCACACCATCGGCTGATCGGCTATCAGCCATCACATTCACACGAGTCAATGAGGCGGTTTTTACAAGCTGACAGCTCACACGCCGCACGGCAAAAACCTCCTCCTGCCGTTATCTGTGCACTTGTGTACGCCATGTCTGAATTATGTCTAGTTTTATGCAATGGTTCTCATATTATTGAGTGATATACGTTTACTATGCATCGGGGTGATTTTATTGCACTCTGAACACAATCTCTTGCACGCTGCTGGGATTCATTTGGGGAGCATCTTCAACGGCAGAGCCCGTTTTTTTCAGCCAAATACAACTGTAGAACCATTTGCTGCAATAAATGGTGCAATAGCCTTGTGTTTACGACTGAACCGCTACTCATAATAAAAATATTTCATGCTCCCTTGAGTGGAATGTGATCAAAATGTCTCATTAGAGTCAGCTCTGGTTAGATAACCGGTTCAGCACTGATCTATTCTGCAATGATGTTATCAGTCAAATAGCACAAAATCCATCCCATCGTATAAGAGATGGATGAAACTCACTACAATACTTTTATTTACTATAAAGGTAATATGCACCATATTTATCGATACAAAAATATATGTACAGAAATGGGATTTTGCATTAAATACACATCTGAATTTGGCAAATTTCCATATGCACATATTATGTCTCACATATCTGAGTCACGCACACTCACACATACAAGTGCATGCATCCTGCCCATTGTTTTTATATATGCACATGTGTAAGTTGCACATACATGTTAAACAGCATGAGAGCTATGCATGTATCACCGTATCCACTGGGAGGAATATATGTTTGGTTCATATTTAACTCTGTATGTCAAATATATGACATCATTTCTCTGGTGCAGGGGCCTGTATGTTCATATATTAGATTTCCAAATGGGACAACACACACACACACACACACACTGCACACACACACTGCTCCCCTCCCTTCCCTGACAGTTGTGCCGAGGCCTGATCCTCCGCTCTGAGCTGAGTGACTCTCACAGGTTGTAAATTTGGACGGGGAGGGAAAAAAAAAAAAAAAAAGGGCCGCCAGTATTTACGAGGCTCGGCGGTATCGGCTGTGGCACACACCGAAAGGGAGGGAGGGGGGCAGCGGTGGGGTGGGTTGGAGTCGGGGGGGGTTTCTCTGTCACACATGCCTAAATTTAAACCATTCCCAGAGGCCAGGCCAAACAAAGCCTCAGGAAAAAAGGGCCCTGCTCTGGAGGAGTGGACCGTCCCAGGGCCGCTGGTCTGAAAAACAACAGGAAACACATGTGGAGGGGCCGGTGCAGGGCGGGACGGCGGGCACAGAGAGGAACCAGGGCTGAGACCCGACCTGACCCGGCCGGTTCCCACTGACACTTCCTCATCCGCCACGGGAGAGAGGGAAGGGGGGGGGGCAAAGGTCGGCGCACCGGGACGGGCCAATCAGCTATCAGTGCTGAGCTCAGCTCCAGGAAACAGCCGGGGCAGAGGGCGACCGAGGGAGGGATGGAGATGGAGATGGAAAGAGCGAGCGAGCGAGCGAGAGACAGAGAGAGAGAGAGGAAGGGAGAGAGAGGAAGGGAGAGCGCTGGATGTTTTTATCCGTTGATGGATGCCATCCTATCTGTGGCGAGGCCTTCTGGGACGTTGTCATGCTTACATAACACATAAACAGTCGCTACGTCCACTCTCGCACGATCCATCAAAACATTATGTCGATAGATCTCGGTTTCTGTATACAAAGATAACATTTATAGCGAGCGGCGGAGATGAAAGAGCAACACCTGCGCCGAGGAGGAGGACGAGGGGCCTGAGGGAACGAGGTTGACATTACAAGAGTCATTCAGACATTTTTTGTTTTGAGAGCGAGGCCTCGTGTGCGAGGAGCGGGATTACCGAGCGACTCGGCCCGAGGTGGAGATGGGGTGTCGGCTGAGATGTGTACGAAACCCTGTCGTCCTGAAGCTCATACAGAAGTGACCGATGGCTCCGCCGACGGCTGTAAACCTCCCGCTCCGCCTCCTCCTCCTCCTCCTCATCGTCGTCATCCCCTTCATCCTCTCCTTCCTCATCCATCAGCGAGGCAAACGCAGAGCGGTGCGAGAGTTTAGTCTGAGTTTGGGGAGAAGATAATCTCCTTTTCAAATCTATTCCAGCCGATGTCAACCTTTAGCCCGACACAGTGACAGCAGCAGGCAAAGCGCTTAGCTGGGGGAAGTCTTATCGTTTTCTCAATCTGACACACACACACCGACTGTGAACTGTGAATACTCTGCACAGCATGTATTTAAACTGTAAAGCATTAGCCTGTAAGCGTTGGGTACATTTGTGTGCATAATGTGGATGTTTTCTGTATGTTTTTCATGTTTTCTGTATGTTTCTCATGTTATATGGAAGTCTTTCATGCAGTCACGTGGTTTATTGCATCTTTGTACCTGTGTGTCTGTGTGAGGCGCTGTACAAATGGGTCGCAAACAATTTTTCCTTATAGTCATGTTTCGTGTCTTTTACGCCGACGGCTCAGAGTGAAAAGTGACTGTCAACAACAAACATGGTGACGGCGGAGAAGGTCGTGCAAAGAGTCAGGAGCGGAGGCGGCTTTGTAAACGGCGGCGAGGTCATTAAACACATCACGAAAGGAGGACGGAGAACCAAGGAGAGAAATTTTGTCTGTATCCATACGCTTCCTGAAAACGTGAGCAAACACGGATGAAATAAACGAGTATGGAGAGATGACTCTGTTCGTGTTTGTATTTAACGTTGGGCACAAATGAGCCTGTCAAGGACAATAAAGAATCAATAAAGAATGTGTCTGTCTATCTGTTTCAAGCTGCATGTATTTCAGTTTAGTAAACTTTCTCATCCTGCTGCCTGAGTGTGTTCAGCTGCTGTTATTTTACATATTTCCATCATGCCGCAACTCATTTCCTCACACATTTCCACTCAAAATGCTCTTGAAACATTAGAATTATGGCTTTATTATGTGGAACAACCCACGCTCGCTTTATATGTATTTGTTTTCTATTGTTTTGTGATGAATCCTGCTGCTCTGTCGCTGCTGCAGCGACCCACTTTCCCCATGGGATCGTTTAGGTTTCATCTCATGTTCTCCTAAAAACAAGCATCTTTTTCCCTCTCCACTCGCTCCACGCTGTTTGTGTGTTAAAGTTTTCATGTGTAGGTGTAGTTTGCGCTGACAGAATCGTGCGTCAGAGCCTCCCGTACAAACCCCCCCTTACCTTTTACTCCGATCGATGCAAGCCTAGGCCGACACTCCTCAACCCAAAACCAAAGTTTTATTTTCAGGGAATTATCTGTGATGTCTCTTGTCAGAACACGACACTGTAATTCTGTGCGGTATCCAGTATCAACACGGTGAGACCGAAGAAAGGGAGGCAGTTCAAGTCGGCAGTCCGCAGGTGTGATCCTGACATGCCGGGACCGACTGGCAAAACGACCAGGAATGTGATCCAGAAACACACACACACACACACACACACACACACACACACTCAGACATATGAATAAACACGCACATGTAAACCTGCACATGTACCCACAAGCTTTCCATAGCCCACAGCTAATCAACATGGGAAAGTGTTGATTCATTGAGTGTTGTTTATTGAAAAAAATCAATCACAGAGATGCATGGTTTATACCATCGAGAGCAGGGAGTGGCTTTCTGAGATAAAGCGAGATAGCATAACCTCTCTCTCGTTTTCTTTCCGTCTGCATTCGGCACGGAGCTCGCTGGCGATGCTATTCCGATGGTAATGAAAATAAATACAGGCCTTGGGAATCCATCCCGATTCCAAGAGCCATTCATCTATGAAGCAACCTCATTCTTATATAAGAGTTCTCATTTGGATTCGGTTCACATCACAGTTTATTTAACTTGATTTCCCTAAATAGGGCCCTGATTGGGTTGCATAAGGGCTGCGAGGCCTCAGCGGAGGCTGCGTGGAGGGGAAAAGACAGAGAGAGAGAAAGACGGGGCGAGAGAGAAGAAGAAAGAGAGAAGGGAGAGGAGGGGAGAAAGAGGTAGGAGAAGGGAGAAAGTCGATGGGAGACGACAGAGAAGGAAGGGGGGGGACTGAGAAGAGAGTGGAGTGTTTTAAGTTCAAGTTTCAACTTTATTTGTCCCAGTGGGCAACTGGTTTGGCAGCAAACAGTAAAACAACATTATATAAAAACATACAACGCACAGACGTAGAAAAACAATGACTGTCAGTCACCAGTGCGGGATCTGGAACGCGAGCAGCACGAAGACAAATCATCGTCATCTTCACAGCGAACACCAGCGTGATTAAAAGAAACCGATGGCCCTCACCTGCCCTTGTACCTGCTGTTCTTGGCAGCCGATTCAGGGGAGTAACTGGGGTCTGAACCGAATTTTAGATGAGGAGGTCTTCCCCAGAAATTCTTTAGCCATTAGCCACTAATTTATTGCATTCATACGCAGCCTCTCATGGCTCAGGGCAGCCAGCTGATATACAGGACCTTCATGTGTTGATGGGGATTAAAGCTGAGATTAAACCCAAAAGTGGAAGCCTACACAATACCGTGTTGTCGGACACCACTTAATCCCAGAGGGCCGTATCTCCAAATTGATTTGGTGGATTGCCATGAAATTTGGTGAGTCCATTCATGTTGCCTTGATGATGAAATCTGCCCATTTTGGTGAACCTATGACCCTCGCTGCAGCACCACCGCCAACACCAGTCCAAATTTTTAACACCGTGCACTCAAAAGGTTTCCGCTTTGCCATGAACTTTGGTTGCAACATTCGTTTTGGCTCGATGATGATATTTGTCAACTTTGGTGACCCCGTGACGTTTCCTCTAGCGCCACCAGCAGGCCAAAGTGTTGTATGCTGTGGTTGTGGGGGTGGCAATGGTTGAAATTTTGTGACGACGTTCATGTTGGCGAGAGGATGACCCTCGGACAGCTCAAACTGTTAATATTGTACATTAATATCTCATAAAGGTTTTGCATCACCATGTATTTTGGATGACAGCAGTGAACACCATTGGGCTGATCATCACACACCCTGAAGAAGCCAGTTTGCCAAAACGATGCTGTTGATTTATTTAAAGATACTGCAATCCAGAGTCCAGATTAATGTGCGATCTCTTTTGTCTCCCATGAAATTCGGTGATATTTATATTTTCTAGAAGATGAAACCTGCCAATCGGAGTACGTCCATGATCTTCTCTCAGCCCTGCAGGGCGTTCGTGTTTTGTAATGTAATGTTTTGCTTGTTACTCACATTTTAGCTTCATAACAGCTCAACGTGGCTCAATGTTCAACCGTTTAAAGGTTTTATTGTACCACAGGCATTTTCAATCCATTCCTCAGACATTAAACATAGCTGTCAGACATATCTGGCGCATCTGACTCAACTAGTCAAGGCCTTGATGAGTTGACTGATTAATGTGTGCTGGGGGCAAAAATTGAATAAATCTTTGAAATTAAAACCCGTATCCTGTTGGGTTGTCACAGGAAATACTCATGTAAGTGTTCAACCCTGAGAGAAAAGACAGAAAAATGTGATAACTCTTCGCAATCCCTGAATTTATCCCTTAATTTCCCTAATGGACATCAATTTCCCTAATGGAAAATAAGGGATTGGCACTGTCAGATGCTTTGGTAATCACCTTCCTCTTGTGTATTTTACTCACATTCCTGAACAAAGCTCGAACAAAACTGCCATCTTCCCAGCCACCTTCACAGTCTTCTCTAGGTGTTTGTCCTTTATAATGACAGGATGATTGTGCCAAAAATAAAGAAAGAAAAGAAAGAAAGAAAGTCAATATGAGCTCTCTTAAACAGATCCATCAGGGTCTTATCAACAAGGAGCTAAGTGTGCTCCTTTCGACAGGACTGGCCGCAGTTCTTCTTTCCCACATTTAGGTATTACAATCAAATTGCAGCCAATTTTCTGCGGAGACGTTTTTCAGGGTGAAAGACGTGTGTGAACCCAGAATGCAGAGCTCCATCAGCAGTGAAGTCTATCAAAATAAAAGAGTTGGATGCAAGAGCTGAATTGGACTCTTGAATCTCACAAAAGCATGTCCAGGAATTTGGCTTTGTCAGACTTAATGTTCAAGTAATAGTTTTTTTTTTTTTTTTTTTTTTTTTTTAAAGGCAGGCCAATAATCCATGGTCTGGCTTCAAAAGGCCGTTTTTGATTTTATCAATTTTAGTCATTTTGTAGCATATCTGCACCTGGGTAAAACATAATATCTTAAACGAGGCTCTCATTGCAAACGCTGACAGGAAATGACTAGAAACCGGAGACTTTGTAAGGGCCTTCCCATGACTGGTTGTATCACAGAATATTTTTGCAGATATTTGGCCTGAAAACCCTTGCGGTCAGTACATCCAAAATAAATTCTGAGCTGCAGTGGAGTGAAATAAAACACCGAAAACTATTTTGATGGTTTATTCAGGAGGATTTCTTTTTTTTTTTTTTTTCTTTTTTTTTTTTTCAAAAGGCATGAGAGATCTCAGACGCCGCAGACACAACAACTGTTCAGTTGATAAAATGACTCACGCTCGTTTCCACGCTGAGCGACCCCGCGAGCAGCGTCGCCGTGCAAACTCCCAGACCGGCCCGACCACGGTTAACACACACAGACAGGTGTGTGTGTGTGTGAGCGAGTGTGAGAATCCCTCCTAGTGTGTCGGCGATGGTGAGAGATCGCTAACACCGCAGGCTTAATGTATACTTTCCAAGGTCAAGCCTTTCTCCCACACGTCTCGTCTGCTGAAAGCCCCTCTGTGCGGCCTGTCTGTCCGTCCGTCTGTCCATCCGGATGCCGATGCGATTACCACGGGGATATTCCATGTGGATTCCTCGGCGGCCACTGTGGCATCGCAGGATTAGTCATGATGGCTGACAGCGTGAGCGCCTGGTAATTGCATTATCAATGGCTGGTACTGTCTGCTCCGTTTTTTGAAGAATTCTTTCTCTTTCTCTTTTTCTGTCTCCTCTCCGGTTTCAGTCTGAATCCATCACGGTGGTGGGAGACATCACTTTCAGTTCAGTTAATTCAAAAAAGGATCCTTTGCCACGGCATTGCTCTGATATCAGACTATGAATAACATATCGAGGACGTCATGTGACTGGGTCCGCTGTGTGAAACGGGGCCTCAGTTTACATTTCAAGTTGAGTCATTTATGTCTCTTTCTCTTGGGGGCTTTCCTGCTCTGGTGCACAACTTTTGGCAAATAGAGGTTTTGCCTCTCCTGGTTTCTGTTTAGGTTTCTCCTCTCAGGATGATGAGTTTAGTTCAGTTGAAAGTGACAGCCTCATTAATCCGGGGAAGGTTTGCTGGTTTGCCTGTTTTTCTGCTTGACATTAACTCTGTTACATGAATGAATGAATGAATGATTATCCGATCGGAAGCCTGCTGACCCTCATTCCGTTCTTCATTCCTATTTCATCTCTTTTCCGCTGACATGGTACTGGTGTTAATGTCCTGCATGTCCATCACAGTTTACTCCGGCCTGAGAGTCACTGCGGACTTTTTTTCTGTCTTTATTTGGTTCATAGTTTGAATAACAGTTTTCTCCAGCTGACCTCTGATTTCTTTGTACATTTTCGATTTCCTTTGTGAACTTTTCTCCATCTCACCACATTGCCAGTAAATTGTTGGTGTGTTCAGCTGACCATTAACTTAATGTTTTGAGAGTGACTTCACTCATTTTTATATCGATAAACTAGCTTTTTTTTTTTTTTTTAAGAAAAAGTCAACTCATGTAAAAAAAAAAAAAAAAAAAAAAGGTGACAACAGCAGCCTTCTTTCCAGCCCTGACCCCGAGGGAGAAGGGGTGTCTATCCCACTGCCCGTCTCCATAGGTACTGTAATAATCTCAGATGTGGCTTTGGGCTGTAATCCTCAGGGCTCAGTGTGTAGAGATGGGAAGTGATGGGCAATGAGAGGTATGTGGACTATGAGATCCTCCTCTAAGCTGCAGTGATTGGGGGATAAGACGCGGGTCTGCCGAGGCGTCTTGGAGGAGTGCGAGGAAGCATGTTAAGACTGAGCGCCGGGGTGAAAAAACCCAAATCTTCTCCCCTTCTCAACATCTGCAGCCACTCACAATTTCCATGTCCTGGCTTGATGAGCCACAACACATGTTGGGTCTGAGTGTATGCTTATACAAGCACGCACACACACACTCATCCAAATACACACACACACACACACACACACACAATGAATCGGGGCTACAGGACTGGTGTGTGTCTGTGTTTGTGTACACTGGAGGCAGGGGAGAGATGTTCTTGGCCAAGGCACAATCAAGAATCAGACATCTCGCTTTGCCAAGGACAAGTTTAACTCTATTCTGCTTATTTTTGGCAGCAGTGGCCCGAGTAAATCACACTGCTGCTTTATTGGCGATTGCTGTGAAACTGCCACGGGCTGCAGCCCAGCTCCTATCCGCTCGCTCCATCAACAAGACTTCATGCCGTTTGGGGGTCAGAGGTCACACAGCTACACAACTCCAGGCCAGAGCAGGGGTACAAAATACAGAACTACCGAAGCAGTTAAACAGACCAAATCTGTTTCTCAAATAGAAATTAAAAAAAAAAAAAAAACAGAAGGGAAAAAAGGTGAAGCAGTTGCACCGATTCAGATTTCACTCGCAGACTGACTGGGAACAAAATAACAGCCCATTATTTAAACATGACCCAGATAGACAGCAGCCGGTGAAGGTAGCTAACTTAACTAAGCTACGCTCCAGCTCTCAGATCCAAGGGTCACGGCGCCGTCTCTTACGGCTTCCACGGAGGTTTTTCGATGATTTATGCGGTGGTTTTGACGAATTGCTGCAACGCTGATGAACAGAATTAAAGGACGTCAGGATTTATGATCGGTTAAAATCTCGGGGAACTGATTTTGGATGACAACCAACACGGTATCTAAGGTGCCGCCACATACGCAGTATTCGGTCTGTTTGAATCAAACCCTGGTGTGTTTTGGGAGGGTTTGAACGCAGCAATTGCACTCGTGTTCGGGCCAAAACAACCAGTGCACGACTGCTTGAAAGTGCTGGTCTCAGGCTGCTTCCAACAACAGCTATCGGGATTCAACTTTTTTTAAATTTTTTTTATTTTTTTTTTATCCGTTGTATGACTCTTATCTACTTTTTAAACCTGTCTTTTTCCTCTATTATCTGTATCCTCATTTTAATCCTCATTTTCTTAACCATTGTGTCAAATGTGCTATATAAATAAAGTGGGTTGGATTGGATTCGACTGCAGTGAGTAGATAGTTTGATCCAACAGATCAATTCGATGCAATATTTTGTTATCACAGGTTATAGCAGGAATGCATTAAGGCTCGTCCTCTCCGGTCCTGCAGCAAGTCGTCTCAGGAAAGACGAGATGAACACCTGAGCCGTGAGTCTCATCCTCCAGATGTGTTTGTATCACCAAACCTCACGACAGCACCGATCATGTGTGCTCTCCATGGTCAGCTGATTTACAAAATGCTTTGTTTACATGAGTGAAAGACTTTGGTGAGTATGTTTCCAGCCTCACCCTCTCCCACATGCCGCTCAGCCAGTGGTTTTTTGTCCTTTTTTTTTTTTTTTTTTTTTTTGGTCCACTTAAAATTGTGCAGTGTGACACCGAGACCAAACCATAATGTGTCTCATAAGTTTCACTCTGATTCCGACCAGAAAAACAGAGTCGCAGGTTAGAAAGAATGATAGTGGGCTGCTAGCTAAACATCAGTCACAAACATCCGCGACGTTAGAGGGAAGCTGGACTGACGGATGCTAAATCATTTTTGAAAAACATTTTCCGGTGCATGTTTACTTCAAACCATCACGCTTATTTTCTATTTTAAGTCTTGCAACATTTGAAACATGTAGTTGGAGGGAAACTGTGTATGCATGTGTGTGTACGTGTGTGTGTGTGTGTGTGTGTGTGTGCAAGGGGGGGGGGCATATAATGGTGCTGGTGTTGCCCCAGTGACTAGGGGATCATTACAGGAGGATTAGAAAGAGGATCATCTAGGAGCTTACACTAAAGGCAGCTGTGGTGTATAAGGGTGGTCTAGTGGGCCTGGGAACTGAAGGCCCCAGCTGACACACACACACACACACACACACACACACACACACACACACACTCAACCAAATCCCATCGTTTCAAACATGAGAAAGGTCGCAGCAGCTCTACCAGCCCGCTTCCTGTCAGTGTTAGTGTTGTTTCTGGGAGGAAGATGTGCAGCGGGGCAGACGGCGTCGGCCATTTTGGCTCTGAAGTGCCCTCAGCGGTGGACTCAAGTGTCTGCATTGTCACTGCTGGGATTCATACACCACTGTAACCAAACCTGATCTCTGGGGAGGCCTGGGCAACCGCTGCTTCAGTGTGTGCACCGTGTGAATGCATGACTGTGGTGGTTTTCCCATGTTGTGCAAGCGTGTGTGTGTGTGTGTATGTGTGTGTATGTGTGTGTGGGCACTGAGGAACGTGAGAAAGTGTAATGGAACCACAGAAAATCAGCATTACAGACCGGAGGGTAAAACTGAGACACACAGCAGGAGGCACACGGTGCAGGAGTTACACTGAGCAGAGCAGTGTTCCCCTCACACAGCGCAGTGTGTGTTACACTGTATTTATAAAGTATTACTGCATGTCATCTGATTTTTATGTCCGCTGCTGCACTTAAATTCTCTCTGTGTTATAATTCTTAATGTCAGACTATTTTTTTTTATCCACACTGAATGACATTCACTAAAAAGACCTTGAATTTGACGTTTTTTTTCCAATTTCTATTTTTTTTTTTCCATCATGGTTTTCTTTAGGTAAATAGAATAGAGCCTTATCATAAAGTCCAAAATGCTAAATATTCACTTCACTCCTTTAAAGCATTTTTACCTCACAAAATTAATATCCTGTTCATGTTTTTTGGGGATTTTTCTCATTCTTTACTGCTTTCTCGTGAAATACCGAGGCCTCCTGTCATAACTAAAGCGCATGACACGCAGGGAGGGAGTCTCTGGCTGGACGGCTCACCGCCCCGAACGTGCAGCCTGACAGGAGGAGGCATCGCTTTGTTTGAGGAGGTCACGGGCCAGAAAGATGGAGAGGCGCTGCTTTAAAACTCTGATTGCTAAGCATTCGCCAGGGCCAGGACTCGGGGCCAAGACTCTGCAGGCTTCCCTTCCAACCAAACTCCGCAGCAGCTGATTTCTACGGTTTGTTCCTCTTTGATAGAGATAAATCTGCTTCTGGTTGGAATGAAATCCTGCAGACTCTCAGCTCTAAAAAAAAAAAAAAAAAAAAAAAGAGTTACGAGGAACCACTGTTTTAAATATTAACACGTTTTGCTTTGGTGAGAGAAAGTGTCACTTTTTTTTTTTTTTTTTTTTTTTAAATGGAGGCTGCATAAATTTAAAATGAAATTCTTCCAAGAGGCTGTGAAAGGCTAGTAAATTTTAATTTGGTCTGGCAAGGTGGCCCCTCCTCCCAGCTGGTCGGCCCTTCACACCTTTCCCGAGGTAAAGAAAACACTAAAACATGTAATATGTTCCATTTGGCAGAGGTTTACTATCCAAAGTGCCTTCCAGTGGCTTAAGTGCAAACATTTTCAACTTTGGACTCAAACCCTCAACCCTCCCAGTGACAACAGACTCTACTGAAGGTGTGACAGAGTGAGTTGGTTCACTCTTAATGCAGTTCATAGTGAGTCTTTCTCTCTGGAAGGAGTCGTGGTAACTATTCAACTCCAGTTGGAGCAGTGTCCTCTTGAACGCAACTCTGCAGACCTGCAGGCCTTGAGAGGACAACAATCACACACACACACACACACACACACACACATATACACACACGCTGGATCATAACTCCGACGCGCAGGCGATTGAGAGGAAGGATGAATAACGGCCTTGTGTTTGACGTCACTCCCTTGTCAGCCTTGAGAGGAGCCGAATAGGCCTCCATTCATAATCACTAATCATAGCCCGGTTGCTTAGCGACAGTGACAAAAACACAACTGTTGCGGAACAAATTAGTCGGCGTGAATCAATGAAATTCATAAAAGAGGACATGAAGCCTTGGATGGCAAACTCTTGAGTCATGAGTGGCGTCATGCCGCTTTCCGATAAGTCCTGGTGTGGTGGGACCTTCAATACGACGCATTAGAGCGCACGCACACATACACTCACACACATTACACACACATACAAGCGGTATTATTAGCATGCAAAATCAATTATCCATGCACGTTAATACACTTGATTATGCATGTGCACACACATATGGACGTGCACACAGATAAGTAGGCTCATGCACACACACATCTCTGTACCCTGTGGAGTCTCTTTACAACTCCTTGTGGATGAAATCCCTTTATTAGTGGCCAGTAGCCCGCTGGCTGCCTTTAAACCTGGCAGTGTTTGCCAGCGCCCCAGAGAGAGCGGCGAGCCATCTATAAATGTGATGATTGTTGCCCTGCGTTTTCCCCTGCGCTGCGTAAAAAAACAGCCAATGACCTCCCTACCTCCCACCCTGGCACCAGTCTCAGCATCCAACTGGCCCCAGAATGGCTCCCGCAACAGAGCCACGAGCTCCAGTCGCCTGCACTTAACTGTAATCTCCCCAACATTATTGGGAATTCAATAAAAATAACAGCCGCTGAATCTTTCACCCAAATTATAGGGTTGAGCGTGGGGCAGATCCGGGGGGAGAGTCGGAGGGGTCCCGGGGAGGGGGTCGGACTCTAAAAATAGGGGGTGGGAACGGTCTGGACCCTGAGTTATGACCACATACTGACCGCTAATGGACCAAACTCACACTCCTATATGATTTGTGAGGGGTGACGGGTCGCTCCGCAATACTCCCTCCTCCCCACTCTGGATCCAAGAAACGAGCAGCACAACCATTAATTTTCTCCATCCTTCAATTCCTTCTTCCATCCACTTGGTTCTCAACCTGGGGGTCGTGATCCCCCCCGAGGGTCATGAGATGATTCATGGAGTGTGAAAAAAATGGATCATGAACACACAGCTCTACATCTCCGTGATAAATATGTTTCTTTGTGAAATGACAAGCATTTGCAGCTCTTAGACGTATTTCGGCAATTAATCAAGTAAAATGGGGCAAAGTAAAAATCATTTGGTGTTAGAGAGTTGGACTTTTAGTGCATTTGCAGCTGCAACAGTGAGTTGTGAACAGGCCAGTACATGAATTCTCTGACATATTAAGATGATATATATTGTCCTTTTATACCATTATTTGCCAATATGATGGACAGCCCTTTGTGACTGGCCAAGTCTTTCTTATTCACAAAAATAAAGAGGCTGATCACCAATTCTTACCAAATCCATTGTTCATTTTAAGGCCAAATGTATCTGAGTAGATGGGGTGGGCAACAGCTCCCCTTAGCAAGACACTTGGCCTTTTGCTGGGCCGCCGCTGTAAGTAAGAAACTTTCCCGGTTAAATAAAGATTGAATGAATATAAAATCAGTTACCTCTGTATGTCTCTTTACATACCTGGTATGTGAAGCCAAGAGGGCTGCATTGATAAAGAATCCCCAACAAAGTGCTGTTGTGCATCCTCAATTTTTTTTCAGCTTTGGGTCACTGATCAAAATTTTGTTGTTTTTGTTGCCGGGCTGCATGTTGAAGAGCAGCCCTGGTGAAACACTGATTCTGACAGCGGCTTGGGAAGGAGCTAACCGGTCAAACTTGAAGGATCTGTTACACTTGAATTTCTAGGGTCACATGATGGTCTAAATATTTCAGAGGCTCTATCACCCTCAGTAATTGTCTTTTTTGGCATGAAATAGTCAAATTCGAAATGTCAGCATCTAAAAATACAACCTTCAAAAACCAAAAAGTAATTTCTAAGCTTAGAAAGGCTGGGAGCCAAAAAAAGCCAGTGAGCCACTGGACTAACCTCTTACTAGCCTGTGGATTTCATCCAGTCCAGAGATTTTGGGGCCCCCAGGGGCCAAACCAAGGGGATCAGGGGGATGGTCATTAGACCTCAATGCGACGACACACAGCATGGGCCAAAACCAGAGGGGACTGAAAAGTTACAACAGCTCAGCATGGGGACTCTTGTGGTCACAAGATAGAACTGTAGTGAATCCTGTGGAGACATTGTGTATAAACAGTAATGTAATACAGCAAAGAATAATGGAAAATAAACAAGAACAGGGCAGATGAGGGGAACCAAACATTATGCAACTGTCAGTCAAAAAGTGTTTTTAATAGAACTGCTGGATAGCAATGAAAAGGATGACATGTGTGAGCTGAGCCATGTGTGCATGATGCAGTAGGGCACACTGAGGCAAAGATACAGAAGAAACATGTAGGATAAGACAATACAGAAAGAAGTGACAATAAACAGGAGAATGGAGTCCAGTACATAGAAGATGGGAAAAAGAAATCTGAATTTTCCAGCATACGGACAGCATGTGCATATTGTGCGTCATATTCACAACAACAGGTCCACAGAATGGCATAGATGTGTAAAGTGTCTGTGCACATGTGCATATCACCTCACCAATATATTCACTTTTTATAACTTACAGCGTACAGGACGTGCATATTTGCATACCTTACATACACACATACCTTTCTTTGGTTTCTTATTCTTGTAGATATTCATTTATCCCAAGTTAACACCGTGAATACAGTGTTTTCCTATACAGTTTTAGTATATAAAGTTTTAGTATATAAAATTTCACAACTGTTCTCTGGATTTCATCCCTACTAAACTGTTGAAATCTGTCTCACATTTCTTTATAAATGACACTGAAAATATTATTAATTGCTCCCTGCAGACTGGCATTTTTCCTGCTTCTCTTAAATGTGCTGTAAATTCACTTTTGTTAAAGAAAGCCAATCTAGATCAATTAGTCATTAACAATTACAGACCAGTTTCCAATCTGCCATTTCATTTTTTTAGCAAAATACTCAAAAAGTAGTATATAAACAACTAGATGAATGTCTTTCAGTTCACAATATATCTATGACACATACCAGTGTGGTTTCAGAGCCAATCATAGTTCAGAATCAACTCTCTCAAGAATAATCAGTGACCTTAAGATGAGCAGTGACTCACAGGGGAATCTTGATTTTAGTGTTGCATGTTCTCACTGCTGCCTTTGACACTGTTCACCATGACATTTTCATTCAAAAGCCTCATGATTCACTTGAGCTAGCAGGTGCTGCTCTCCACTGGTTTTCAATTTACCTGAAGAACAGGAGCTTATATTTCATTTGGTAGTTTTAAATAGGCAGAAACAAAAAAGAAACCTCTGGGGTTCCTCAGAGGTCCGTCCTGGGGCCCCTGCTCTTTAATTTATACATTCTCCCACTTGGTATTATCATGAAGAATCTTTTTTTTTTTTTTTTTTTTTTTTTTTGGTATCAAGTGTTTTTTATTTTATTTGAGAAAAAGAAAATCAACACAAGCAATACATAACAAAAATAGAAATAGAAATACAAAAAAAAAAAAAAATCATGAAGAATCATAATGTACCCTTCCATTCATATGCCGATGACACACACTTGTACATTTCTCTTTCCTCTGGTGATCTCAGTCCCGTTATAAAACTGGTACAATTTGTAATTATGATTTTTTTGGGGGACGGTTACGAGATATATTTGACTCTGCTGTGCTGTTTTCATAAAGTGCATTAATAATGTTTTTTGAGGCAGAAAACCAGCATCCTGTTGGACCGCAGCAGACCGGTGAGTTTCTCGTCACTACAGTTCGCAGCGAGGTTGTGCAATGCATGATTATAAATGACAGGAGTATGGAAGGGGTTGAAAAAGAGCAAACCTTTCCTTTATGTGACTCCACCGCTCCTCCTCTCTTTGAAAAGACGGCAAGAGCTCGACTCAGCCGGCTGGTTGTTTTTTTTTTTTTTCTACACTCCCTCCTTCCTCTTTCCTCCACCCGCTCACTCCTGAAGCCTCTCCTCCACCCGAATGTCCAGCCCACCTCCTCCCCACACAGGAGCCACACAGCGTACCTGCTGCCCACATCAGAGGCAGGCAGGGATCACACACACTTGCACATAAACACACACACACACACAGGAAGGGTGGGGGAAGAGAGACCACATATGATTGGTTTTTGCCGGTGTTGGAGGGTAGGGATGATTTGATTGGCTTGTGCCCTACACACACTCTCACGCACACACACACACACATATGCGTTTTTTTTCCCATGCAGTATATGAAATATGTGTGAGTGAGTGTGTGTGTGCAGTTTGAAGATGTACTATTTACTTTTGCAAACATACTTTACTTCTTGCGCTGTGTGGAGTGTTTTTACACATTTAGTGCGTGTGTGTGTGTGTGTGTGTGTGTGTGTATTTACAGTCTCACACAGAGGCTGTCCAGTGCAGACTGAGGTGGGTCACTCACACTCCAAGGTGTCAGCAGTTCTCCCACACAGTCACAGCACTGTGGGTGTCTACACACACACACATGTACACACACACACATGCGCACACACACAGTCCACTTAGCTCCTGACATGGAAAAACAGCTCTTAGTGCTGTTTTCCTGCAGTTTACTGAGTAAACAACGCAGGTAAACAAGTATCAAACAGCAGCAGAAAATGACTGAACAGGCACATTTCTGTCTCTCTCTCTCTCTCTCTCTCTCTCTCTCTCTCTCTCTCTCTCTCTCTCCCTCACTCTCTCTCTCTCTCCTTCTCTCTCTGTCTATGTCACTCACTCTCCCTCTCAGCCTTAAGACATCTCTATATCTAAATATTTTTTTCATGCAGGATTTCTGTGTCTGGAGTGATACTGAGATTTAAACTTGTCAAAATAAGACTGGGAATATATGCAACAGTGTGTGTGTGTGTGTGTGTGTGTGTGTGTGTGTGTGTGTGTGTGTAGGACGTATGTGTGTAAGCCTCTTTCATAAGTGCACTGACCAATGTTTTGACTGCACTTAATCTC
This sequence comes from Myripristis murdjan, assembly GCF_902150065.1. Classification (NCBI taxonomy): domain Eukaryota; kingdom Metazoa; phylum Chordata; class Actinopteri; order Holocentriformes; family Holocentridae; genus Myripristis; species Myripristis murdjan. Next base: position 28,681,737 of record NC_043994.1, read on the forward strand.
TCCAGCCTCATGGTCATTCACAAATTCTCTCAGTTCAAAAGCAACCACACACTTTTGATACACTTCATCTTGTGTGTGTGCGTGTGTGTGTGTGTGTGTGTGTGTGTGTGTGTGTGTGTGTGTGTGTGTGTGCATGTGCGCACGCTAACTGGCATATGTTTGTGTGAGAAAGAGAGAGGTTCAAGGACAGTGTAGCCACCAAAATAGTACCTGTAACACACACACACACACACACACACACACACACACTGCACCGTCACTACACAACAAAGAGCCTCCTGGTTTTATAAATTACACATTAATTCCTTCACACACACACACACACACAAACACACACACACACAATATATCACACTTTGAGCTTCCAGTGATGACCAAGCATATAATGTTGACCTTAATTCATGCATGTGTGCTCACACACACTCACTCACACACACACACACACACAAAGCATCTTTGTTCTTGCCCTATCTGCAGAGGGCGAGAGATAAACAAACATTCTTGTGGGAGATGAAAGAGAGCTGGAGTGATTGTGAGGCAGGGAGGAGGAGGCGACGATAAGATCTGACCCTAATTATGTGGGGGAGATGGACGCCACCCCCCCCCCCACCCCTCACCCCGCCCCCCTCTGACCGGGGGAGGGGCCGGGCCTCTGCTCCTCCACTGAGGACGCACAGAAACCAAATACAGGTTTCAGATATCAGGCCGATACCATTCTTCAACAGGATATGGGCATTACAGAAATCCCCCTTCATCTAAAGGCTGATTCCCAGACCCACGTGGACTCATTACAGCAAATCAACCGGCCGGCTTTGTATGGAGCCTGTGTCGCATTAATAATTACAACAGCCCATTTTTTTTTTTTTTTTTTTTTTTTAAAGTTTGTTTATCCTTTATTTAGCCAGGAAGATCCCACTCTTGCACAGTTTACTTCATTATAAAAAAAAAAAAAAAAAAAAAAAATTCACTTCATAGAACACACAAAACTTATTGCAGTGTGAAAGAGCTGGTAAAGATTAGGATTAAACTAAAATGTGTGGACAATGTTGAGCTTTTGAATAAAAATCAGATGTGGTCCGATCAGTTCTGTCCACCTATGATATGACGGGTGTAGTAAAGTTTGATTACATATTTATTCTAAAATTTATCAATACCACACTGGTTGTCTGTGGGAAGCCCTTAACCTGAAGTGGCTGTAATGCAGCATGTCAATTATACACAAATATGCAGGATTAGGATTAGGATTAGTGTAGTATTGTGTGTTTCAGTGAATTTTGGAGTACTAAAAGATGTTTCAATGGCTTTTCTATTCCATCAAGAATGAAAGTCTTTAGGAAACACAACTTAAGCTCTTGAATGACAGTGTTGAAATTCAACAATGTCCAATATCAGGATTAGTCATCTGCATCTTCAGTCCAAAATTAATCCATATCATCACTGGCCTACATTCAGGTTGGAGAATATCAGCAGCTTTCAGCCAATTTAAAAACCAAACCGACTCATTTTTTTTGGGTGGAATATGCCTTTTGCACACATTTGTTCACTTAGAGTAAGTGACACCAGCAATTTTCCAAATGACTAAAAAGCTTTCAAAGATTTAGGGATTAAATCCTCAGAAGATGCACAAACAAGTATTGAAATTTAAAAAAAAAAAAAAAAAAAAAAATGAACAAAGCTAGAATCTGCATTTGGTTTTGTGTAATATTATTCCATGATTCATGTTAACAACAACAACAAAAAAAAGCATTTAATTATACAGAGCATGCTGTTTAGTGTCTTCAATCAGCAGGAATCTGTTTGAAACGCTCGATGCGCTCCGCTTACACAAAGAGGGATTTTGTGTCTTTTTGAACGCAGGTAAAGGGAATACCTTGGCCATTTTTTTCCGCTGAACCCCGACTAATGGTTTATGCCGTTAAGAGCGATGAATCAGATCCACTGGTATCAGCCGGTTTTTGGGAGTTGAAGCGCTTTGAGTTGGTGCGGGCCATAAAAACAGGTGGCACTGTTGCTCATAAATCAACAAGCCGGGCCAATCTCTACTGTAAAACACTGCAGGGCAAACTGTAAAGAAATGTTATCAACAGGGGAGGGAGGGGTGGGGGTGGAGGGGCAGAGTGTGTGTGTGTGTGTGTGTGTTAGGTGGGGGGGGTGGAGGGAGGAAGGCAAACAGTGATAAGATTGAAATATCTCAGCGGTGTGTTTACCTTTATGGAGTTAGCAGAGCTGGCTGCACTCAGGCCAGCTGAGAGATGTCTGCAAAATGGGCGAGCGAGCAAGAGAGTGAGCGAGCAGGGAGGGAGTGTGTGTGTGAGTGTGTGTGGGTGGGTGTGTATGTGTGTGTGTGCATGTGTGTGTTCACTCCCTAAGTATTGTACAAAAGGTCAAGAGGCTAAAGAGGTGCACTAGCTTACATCATATACAATAAAAGCAGGAATGCTCTCAATCTGGCAAAATCTCTCTCCCTCTCTTCCTCTCTCTCTTTCTTCCTCTCCCTCTCTCTCTCTCTTCCTCTCGTTCTCTCTGTCTCCCTAAATCTTGGTTTCCTTGCTTCCCAACTGTCTTTTTATTTCTCTCTTCTCTCTCCACTTCTGTCTCTTCTTTCCATTTCTGTCCCGTTTTCATCTTCCTCATTTTCTCCATCTCTCTCTCTTTCTCTCTCTCTCTCCCTCTCTCTCTCTTTCTCTCCCTCTCTCTCTCTCTCTCCCTCCACAGGGATTTAACATGGATCAGTGTGTCCTCTTGCAGCCAATCACAGCCGCCCTGGAGTCTTTTGTGCCAAGCGCGAGTGTGTTTTTTGAGTTATGTGTACTCAGCCGACCGCGAAATCTAAACACACGCATGCACGCAAGAACACACACACACACACACACACACACATATGCAGACACACACGTACATGCATGGACACGCAACGGTGAGTCATCTATACACAAACGGCACGTAAATCTGTCATATTCTCGTGCCGTGCATCGCATTTTTCAATGTTCTCTTGACGCAGATCCAGGTTTCTGAACGCTCTTCCTCCGATTTCTCTCATCAGACTCTCATTGTTAAAATAAACGTCAGCATTTGCCCCTCTGGTTCTTGTTTAAAAGGGCTTGTTAACAGGGTTGTACAGATGTATCAGTTTGCCACGTTGGCCGTTTATCAAATATTCAGCAACATCATCTGCCAATCGGTTTACATTACACCGCACACGATAAGAGACATGTAAACTGAATACTGTCTCTTTACCTCAACTGACTGTAATGGGACAGATGAACAGAACTTAACAGAATATTTATTTGTGCTCATCAAAACTTTTAGCATCAGGCTGGTCAGATTTAAAGATATTAAATACTGACAAAAAAAAAAAAAAAAAGCCCTTTGTCATAATAAAACTTTTTGGTAACATGCGAGCCAGCTGGCTGTTCTGACACACAGGGGTGTGCAGCGAGGTCATTATCTGTCTCTGCATCTGCTCCACCAGCTAAATGATCTGCCTCTGCATCTGTGTTTGCATGGGAGGCCAGAGGTGGGCGTGGCCTATACTGGAAGTCACATTAAATCCGGAAAATGTCGCATGTTCTAACTTAATATTCACTGGAAATGCAATTGTCATTAAATATGTTTCCACATCCTCATGCTTTACTTTTCATCTCTCTCTCTCTCTCATTGTTTTGTTTTGTTTTTTTGTTTTTTTTTTTCTTCAACTGAACTAAGTTTTATGAACTGCGTGAACCTCATCACCGCCCCTGCGCTGGAGAAAGGCTGCCTGTCCAATCAGTGTCGTCATTTTTCACAAGCTTAGTTTGTTACAGCCTCTCTCGCTCTCTCTCTCCCTCTCTCTCTCTCCCTCTCACAAACACACCACAAACTTTGAGCCACTGTAAAACATTTCTAACGATTCTACCTTTTACTCGCATTAACCTGTTTCCTGTTGGTTACCTACCATCATCCGCTCACGTTGTGCACACCTAGCAGCCGACACACACCTGCTTCAGTAGCTCCCCACACTGCAGAAAGTCAAAATCTTACCAAGATTATTTGTCTTATTTCAAGTAAAAATGTCTTATTTCTAGTCAAAATATCTCATTACACTGAAAATAAGACATGATCACCTCAGAAATAATTTGTTTTTAGACGATTTTCACTTGTTTCAAGCAAATTTTCACTTAAAACAAGTGAAAATTGTCTAAAGTCGAGTTATTTCTGAGGTGATCATGTCTTATTTTAAGTGTAATGAGATATTTTGACTAGAAATAAGACATTTTTACTTGAAATAAGACAAGACAAGTAAGATTTTGACTTTTTGCAGTGCATCCCCGACCACGGAAAAACAGGAGTGCAATTCTCATCATGCATGTCCGACGTAACTGGCAGCTGTATGTTGTGTGTGAAATGTGAGATTTACTGTTATTGTTGCTGGCTTGATGCTGAACTCTCTCTCTCTCTCCGTGTGTGTCCGTGTGCCTTTGCGGGCCATGGGAACCCGACATGAAGCTGAACTTATTCTCCCCAAAATCCAAATCATAACTAGCCACTCCAGGTAGAAGAAATTTGGAAATATCCGCGTCCATCGCCTTTATTCGTGCTTTCCCGAATAATGTGTTCGAATTCGGATACCTCCCTCGTGCACGGAGCCAAAACAAAGCCGCAAAAAACCACAGAGGGGAAACTGGGGGATGGATTACATGTGTTTTTTTTCCACACAAATTGTGTCTGGTATAGCAAAACTAATCAATTAAAATGTAAAACGTCAAGGTATCCCACCCTGGCACACTAAATTAAGTTCGGTGGATCGCTCACCGGCACATCTCGGTGTTCGTTTCACAAAGGGGAACCACCTAAACTAAAACCGGCAGTTCACTTTGGGTTCCAGGCCGTAGTTGAGGAAAGCAGGATCTAAGGCCTCGGTATTTTCCTATTCCTATAGTTCCCCTCTCTTTACACGCTCTGCTGCTTTTCATTCTCTCGGATGGTGATTGCTGTCTGTTTTTCAAGAGCCCGGCGATAGCTCCCCAGTGGATGGGGTCTGTGATACTTAACAGATGTGTGTGCATGAGAATGCATGTGTGTGTGTGTGTGCGTGGGTGGGTGTGTGTAAATGTGAGCACGTCAATGCGGTTCCCAGTGATCTGTTCCTTGATTTGCGAGCGGGCCTATCAGATGAAGAGTTATCCTAAAACCTAGCTGCAGGATTCATCTCACCACACACAGATACACTTTTTTTTTTTTTTTTTTTTACCATGACAACAAGCATGCATGCAAATTCAGGGTGAGGTGTGTGTATTCGTGCATACATGTACAAGTGCATACGTGCATGGAGTGTCCTCTCCCTGCCAGCCAGCGTTCCCGTTCTGTCTCTCCAACACAGGATCCAACAAGCCTGCGTTTATTAACCAAACCAATCCTTTGGAAATCCTGCGTAATCCCCCATAAGTCCCCCATAACCCCTTTATAAACACTCCAAAAAGTTTACTTCATGCTTTGCCCCCATCAAGGATCCGCATTTCCAAAAAGCCATAGACAAAAGGAGGAGAACGCCCACCACTCAATAATCAGAGACAGGCTGATTGAAAGGCGAGCGGAGCCACAGGCAGCCAGTGTTTCAAAAGATGAGGACCGCCATTGTGAGCGAGGACTTGAAGATTGTCTCTGTATGTGTGTGTGTGTGTGTGTGTTCCTGTGTGTGTTTGTGTATGTCCTTGTGCTCTTATCCGAAAGGGGATCACGTGTCCTCGCAAAGATTTGGAAAGATGAGGAAAATTCTCCAAAGTTGGACATTCACTTCTACAAGGAGTTGGTTTCAGGTTCAGGCTGGAGTCTGGGATTAAGGTTAGCAGCGGGATTAGGTTTAAATTTAGGTTCAGATTAGTGATGAGGTGGCCCACAGAGGGTTGCAGCTGCACCAGGCAGGTTTGCGGGTCAGAAGGCCCAAATGGAAGCAGAGCAGTAATGGATTCTGAAGACTTTTGAAGACTTTTGAAGACTGGATTGAATGATTGTATGCAGCAAGTGAACGGCAGAATCTGAAATTATATTATAATTATGTCAGAATGATGTTTTTTTTTTTTTTTTTTCATAAAATCTCGCTTTAGTGCTTTAGCTTTGGCTATTTGGGTTAGGTGTTGAATGCAGGCAATGGAAGGCCCCCATAAGTACTGTAATACAATCATGTGTGTGTGTGTGTGTGTGTGTGTGTGCGCGCGCGTGTGTGTGATGAGTGTTACCTGTGTCCTTGGCGCTGCTCCAGGTCTGTACTGGAGGATTAGGTGTCTCTCTGTACCTGGAGATGCTTGAATCAGTGCTCGCGCGCACACACACACACACACACATACACACGCCTAACCTTTGTTTATCCAAGGAGGGTTTTTGCTGAGCGTGCATCCATTTTTTTTCAGCAGCTCCTCTCTTTCAAATGGAACCGCAGCCGTCTCCCAGTGGCTTGATGCCTTGCTCAAGGGAAACGTCAGTGTTCGCTGTTATAGGAGAGAGCAGAGGTTCTGCTCAATCAACCGTCCCACATGTGCACACACACACACACACACACATGCATACACACACAACCACTGCCAAGTCTTTTACTGATGAATACACACACACACACACACACACACACACACACAGGTCTGATTACACAAGCCCAGGCCTGTTAGAGAGACAGTTAATGGTGCAATCAGTTCTAACACTCATACACAGTAACACAAGGTCAACGGGTGTGTACCTGCATGAACAAACACACACACGCACACACACGCACACACACACAGTAATAGAAGGTCAGTGGGTGTATATATGCACTTATACAGACAGATGCATGCAGGTACTGATTCAATTAATATGCAAACACACAAACACAAAACTCTCACCTGCACATTCTCCTCCCAGTTTATATAACACACACACACACACACACACACACACACACACACACACACACACACACACACAAAGTAACACAGTGTCAATTTGTGCCCACATGCATGCACACACACATACACACCATCTACATACAGTGCTTACCTCCCAGTTTGTAGTGTCCTGAGGTAAATGTGTGTCTGCGTGCATGTAAAAAACACACGCACACACACGCACACACACATATGCACTTAAACAAACAGATACCAAAACCTGCATAGACATGAAAATACAAACATACAGTAATTTCATGCACATACACACTTAAAAGCTCCCACTTAGGCTATCATCTCTCTGTACATGTTATACAATAATGCAGGAATCTGCAGGAAAAACACACACATCCAGTGTTAACCAGGACTGAAGCAGCAAAGCAAACCCATGAAAGAAAGGAAACTCCACACACCATGTCCCGGTCGCTCTCTTTAATAAAGTGCATTTATTAAACCAAAATGTGACGTTTGACTCTTTTCTTCAGACGCATCAGATGAAGCGCTGAGGCCGTCGGCGGACAGTGTGTGGAGTTTTCTTCCTTTCATACATGAATGCACAGTCAGTGTCTGCAAGGCTCGACAAAAACATACACACACATGGAAACTCTGAGGCACAAGTGGCCCGCAGATACACACATGGACACACACATTGACGTGCACCACAGATACACACATGGACACACACGTTGACGAACACACCGCAGCAACTCCCACCTACGCAGCATCACTCCTACAGGTCTGCAGCGAAGCCTCGTAACGGGAGGCCTGTGAACAGACACGGGCGCGCTGTAAACGGTGTTCCCTTTCAAACGCTCGGCGGCCGTAAACGGTTTCGTTTTCGGGCCCCGGCGGTCTCAACGAGGGGTCGAAGCGGCGCACCTGATTTGTGCCAGAGGAAGAGGGTTACTGGAATCGCACGGGGGTTTATGTCATACGCGTTAACCGTCTCTGCTCAAAGAGCCCGCGGGGAGTTTCTGACGCATGCTGGCACCCCAACAGAGAGCATGAATGAGAACCAGACAGAGTGGGGGGTGGAGGTGAAGAGGGAGGGCGAACGGAGAGCGTGTGTGGGAGAGAATCTGATTTCTGACAGGTCTTCTTGGTTGGAGTATGAAACCACATACAACTGATAAAAATGCCTTATGCTAAAGCCGTGTATCAAAACAGCCATTAAACTGTCTTAGAACGTAAGCGCCATGCAAAAAAAAAAAAATATATATATATGGATGAGACAGTGAAAGAGAGGTCAGCTACGCCATCGCTCACTTTGTTAGCCTGTGTGACGGCCAGTTTGGCAGCGCCGGAGCTCAAAAGGTCCCGGAGCATCCCAGTGTTCCCATTCATTTTGCAACGGGCGGATCTGCAACCGCGGGGACACGTTCGGCGTTCCGGCGTCCCGCGCAGGCCCGCACTTCCTGCCGCCGTCCGCCCCGGGACGGACGGAGTGCGAGGCGAGGAGCTGGAAGCGTTCAAGGCGAGACCATCTGGAAAAATGCACGGCGATCCAGGGGAGGGAAGGGAACAGATACAAAGAGGGAGAGAGAGGAGGAAGGACGGACAGAGATGGAGAGACAGATGTTAGAGAGGAAGAGGAGGAATCGGTTTATTTATCTTTTCTCCAAGCGGGGTCGTCACTTCATGATGGACTTTTTTTTTTTTTTCAAGTACAGCAGTCCCTCGTTTATCGCGGGAGTTACGTTCTAAAAATAACCCGCAGTAGGCGAAATCCGCGAAGTAGTCCGCTTTATTTTTTACAATTATTCTAGATGTTTTAAGGCTGTAAAACCCCTCACTACACACTTTATACACTTTTCTCAGACAGGCATTAACATTTTCTCACTTTTCTCTCTTGTTTAAACTCTCAAAGTTCAAACCTTCATAGAAAAATAAGTCCAGTATTATAGAATGAACGCATTCTGTACTGTACAGGAGACACGGCACGGAGGAGATTGATTGGCAATGGTCTACAGTCCCTTAGCCAATCAGGACACAGAACACAATGCGCTGTTGTTAAAAAAAAAAAAAAGCATGCAAAATTGCACTAAAAAAAAATCCGCGAAACTGCGAGGCCGCGAAAGGTGAACCGCGTTATAGCGAGGGACCACTGTATATTGGAAAATATCATGTGATATATTAGGTAATACATTCACACGGCACGGAGGAGATTGATTGACAGTGGTCTACAGTCCCTTAGCCAATCAGGACACAGAACACAATGCGCTGTTGTTAAAAAAAAAAAAAAAAAAAGCATGCAAAATGCGCAAAAAAAAAAAATCTGCGAAACTGCGAGGCCTCGTTATAGCGAGGGACGACTGTAAAGCCAAGCTCAGAAATGCAGCCTGCGAAAACTTTCATCGCTAATTATCTGGCAGTGAGGTGTGATCGAGAGATGGAGGGAGAGAGAAGTGGTTAAGGGAGGGAAGATGTGATGATGTGAGCTGCAACAGACAGAGAAAAGAGAGAGAGAGAGAGAGTGGGAAACAGACCTGGGTCACATGAATCGCAACATTTATTCCAACCTTGCTCGGAGTGCAGGAGCAGGTTGGGTGGGGTTTGCACCATTAAAACCATTCAAACCCCAGTCAGATCAAGATGTCAGTCGCAGAGGAGGAGCAACACGCCGCCGGCCCTCCGACGCTCTCCTGTGATTGTCTAATCGCTCTGGCGCTCGCCGTATTGTTCGATGTGGCAAATCCCACCCATCTGGCACCGAGGCACGGCCAAACACAAATCATAAAAATTATCGTCAAAAGCTATTTGGCACGGTTTCCTGGCCCCCGGTGGGAAGAGAGGGGGAAAGGGGGGAAGATATATAGAGAAAAGAAGCGGCTCCTCTCTCGTCTGTGTATCTCTGGCTCCCCCAGCGGGGCGGCCGCGGCGTCTCGCGGCCCCCCCGGATCCGTTTGTCATGTTCTTATCTGACAGCCATTAAAACATAATGGAGAGCAGATGCCCTGGAGATGAATAGCTGAACCCCAACAGCCCACCTCCTACTCCTCAACCCCCCCAGCCCACTCTCTCTTTCTGTACACACACACACACACACACACACATGCACACATGCAGCATCCACAGATACAGGCGTAATTACATAACATTGGCCCGGCTTACTGTGGAATACCAGCGATTGCGCCAGGCTTAGATGCTGGGGTGATAAGTGACTCTCTCTCTCTTTCTCTCTCTTTCTCTCTCTCTCACACACACACACACACACACACACACATAAATACACAGAGTGACAACGTAAATGCACGCTCGCAGGCGGCAAAATGGCAAGAGAAATGAACGCACAGCCGCTCGCACTCTTGCGCAAATATACAAAGTGACAGCACAAGGCACGCAAGACGAATGCACCCAAATGCAAGAACACACACACACACACACACACACACACACACACACAGGCTCAATCAGTCACACATTCAGATGCAGTGATGTAGCAATGGGGAAATGGAACAATAATTAGAGTAATGCCTCGGGAGAACAACGCCTAAACTGCTGAGGACATGGACTCATCGGCCAAGAATAGACGGTCAAGGAGAGGAAGGGGGAGAGAGAGGGAGAGAGAGAGGGAGAGAGAGAGAGAGAGAGAGAGAGAGAGAGAGAGAGAGAGGGGAAAAAGTGCAGTGTCACTGGGACCAAACCATCATCATGCCTCTCCGCCAGCCAAGAAAAATAGCCATCGTCAACAACACAGAAAGGGAAAGAGGAAGAGAAAGAGAGAAACAGACGTGGAGGGATGGAAAGAGAGGAGGGGAAAAAGCCAAACGGAGGAACAAAGGGTGAGAGAGCAAGGAAAGACACAGAGAGAGAGAGAGAGAGAGAGAGAGAGAGAGAGAGAGAGGGGAGTCCAGGATGAAATGGATACGGTGGAGGCGGCAAAGAGGTCGAGGCTAACGGGGCGACGTGATTGGACGTCCGCTCTCGGTGATGATGACGACGCTCGCCACTGATTGGAGGCGAGCGTCCGCGCCGTGGAGACGGGGCGAAGCGGCTGCCCGTTTCCGTGGCAACGAGCATTGTTATGAGTACAGTTTGTCCTCTGATGTCATCCTGCTGCTTCTCATGGCCGGGCCTCCAGCCATACCACACGTCTGCCGGTAATATACACACACACACACACACACACACACACAGCAACACACAACTAACACACTACCAACACACAGACATGCACTTGCACGCAAGACAGACACACAAACACCGGCGTTTAAAGACACAAACAAACACACATTAATATACACACATGCACAAGTGTGCTCATAAATCAGTTCACAAGAATACAGCCACAAATAGACACACACACACACACACACACACACACACACACACGATCAACAACTAAAAGCTTATTAATAATAAACTTCTCATATCACTCATGAGGCTGCTTGTCCTATTTAAGCTGAGTGCTGGACTCAGGACGGTGACGATGCTGGCGATGATGATGTTTCAGACGCCGTTTATGGGAATCCGGAGGGCAGGGCGACGAAAACCGTTCAACACTTTGCCTCCGACTCCTAAACGGAGGAGTTTGGGTCAGAGCGGGGGGCGACCGGGCCGGCTGTCCCGCTCCGGGCTCCGCTCGCGTTGACTGGATCTCTCCTTCTGGGCTTGGCGGGCGCTGACTGATCCTGTCACCGCTGGCAAAGTGTGTCTCCACATGCACAGTCACTAGTCTCCACCCTGCAGCCTCCTGACACACACACACACACACACACACACACACACACACACACACACACACACACACACACATGACCCCGGGGCTGCAGGGAAGATACACACACTTCTGGTCGTGCTCCTCACCCAGTTCTTAGCCTTTAGCTCTGCTTTAAGGAATGAAATAGACTCATAGAAAATAATCAAGGAATACAGCACATTTTTTCTTTTTTTTTTTGAGTGTGTCACACCGGTCAACTCACCCATTAAGTGATAGGAAAAAATCATCCATGTGTCCCGGGACATCTGTGTTTTTTCTGCTCCACTCCAACACTTTAGCATCACTGGCATCATTCAAAGTATGAAGACTGACCTTTTGGTAGTAATTTTAGCGGTACCATTTCCTTAGATTCAAAGATATTAAAAATTACATTTCATTAATTCAATGTAGCTGATGCATAATAATAATAATAATAATAATAACAATAATGATTAAAATAATAATAATACTAATACTACTACTAATAATAATAATAATAAAAATAAAAATAAATATCATTTTCTGACTTCGGAGATAATGCTTGTACTTTACTATCACTCAACATAGGGTAAGATTTTTCTGAGCAAAGACAGGGACATTTGTGACAAATATTAAACACAACAGATAAATCTCAGAATCTGTAGTTTTTTTTCGTAATTTTTTTTTTTTTTTTTAAATTTCCGGCACCTTTTATCTCATGTTTTTGAATAAAATCCAGTGCATTTAACATCGACCCAGCATCACCAAACGAAAAGTCTGAAAACTGAGGATCTTTTTTGCACTTTTACGAAGTTACGAACAAAAAGGACACTTTTTACTTCCTGTAACACAAGCTCTAAATGCGATATACCTTCATTTACAAGCAGGACACATTTCTTGTGGTCTTGAGGTAAAAACTAAGGGGGGATCTGCGGACATTTCCGGGGACAAAGCATCAAATCAGGGACCTGCCCCCTTCAGGTGGGACGTGTGGTCACCCTAACACAGGGGATGCTGAGGCTTTAGCCCAGAACTGACAGTAACACAAAGGAAACCCCGTTGGCTGAACGCAGAATCTGAGTTCTGTGTCAGGCGACAGCAACGAGAGCGGACCTGCCCCGATCACGGATCATCAACACATGACTGGATTTGTTCCTGTCTATTAGGGCTGGCTGCTCTGCAAACAGCCCGAGCAGGTTTACTTTGGCCGACATGGCAGCTCCACAGGCTGGAAGTCACCTGATGACGGATGAAGTAATCCACAGGCTTGAGAAGATTATGGCGATGAGGACTCTGATATGAGGCTCCCTTTGTTTTGTTAAGTGGTTATCGTCGTGCTCACCGGGCTTACCGAAGGCGCTCTGATGGTTAAGGACACATTTCGGGAACTCCTGACTAACAGCCCTTCCTTATTTGCATTCAGCCATCGTATTTACACTGTTATATTTACCCTGTCGGGGCAGGCTGAGGTTCAGCGCTTTGCTTAAAGACACCCCAACTAACTCACTCCCCATTTCCCCAATCTGTCTGAGGATTTGAGCTGGAGAGGTTGGCTGACCAGGGTGGACATCATCGTCCTGAGACTGGAGGTCGCTGGTTCAATTCCCACACTAGCCAATGTGTGTGTGTCTCGGCAATCCCAGCTGCTCCTGCACTCTGCGTGTACCTCATGGGGATATAATGATAACTTGATTATCACGCTTGTTTTTTATAGATAGATAGATAGATAGATAGATAGATAGATAGATAGATAGATAGATTTACTTTATTGATCCCAAACTGGGAAATTCCTATGTTACAGCAGCATCAATAGAAACATAAAATAAAGTTAAATAGAATAGAATAGATGCAGAAGTATATACAGTAAAGACAATAAAGACTAAAAATATACAATAAAGACTAACCTAAGAATATGAGATATGAAATGTGAAATATACAGATGGTAATAAATATGAAATATACAGATGGTATTGAACTATACAGATGGTTGTAATAGATAAAAAGAGAGTTAGCATGAAAACATGAAACCATGAAACCAAGTGGCAGAACCCGACGCCCGGTACTGGGATTCAGGAAATCAGACTTGATTCGGCCCCTTATGGAATCACCCCTTCCTCTCCAGTCAGTATGAAAAACAGTATGAATGTATATTAACCTAGGATATAAAATATAGATATATATTATATAAATAAACAGTTGACAAAGCGTTTCTAAAGTAACCACAAACATCAGATACAAGTCAAGACAATAAGGTGGTAAGACACAATGAAAGTCTAAGGGTGCTCTCACATCTACTTGATCTATACTTAAATCAAACTCTGCTGTGACGGTTTGATTCACTTGGAGAGACGGGAACACACATTAAATCTTGTGCGCTCGGTCCTGATTGGTCGGTCGCCCGGCGCCTCCCTCAGTGACGCCCCGTGCGACTTCCTGCAAATCTAAAACACATTCCTTTATACATTGTGCACGACATGGCAACTGAAGTGACTCCGACAAACACCGCGTGAGTAGCTACTCTCCAAGGCCTGATTGTGTGGGACGTCCTATGGGAAACCCAGATAATATCCAGTCCGCTCATAAATCCTGGCTCCTCTGAGCTGAATGTGCTGCGGGCGGCCGTGATTGACTGCCACTCCAAGGGTCATTATTTTCTGGGTGAGTGGCTGCGTCTTAAGGGAGACAGCAAGTAACTCACGCCCCAAAGACCAGGGCTATAAATTAGTGTGTGTGTGTGTGTGTGTGTTTGTGTGTGTGTGTGTGGGTGGCTGTGTGCATGCAGATGTGTGTATAATAAGTGTGTCAGGGTTGCCCCCAAGGCTCTCTTGGTGCTGCTGAGGAGCTCACTCAGCCCTGCTTGCCCATCAATCAGCAAACAGACATGGGGAATTCTCAAGTCATAATCCTATAGAAACACACACCCACACACATATTCACACACACACACACACACACACACACACACATCAGTGCAGATGACTGCCCTGCCAGGAATAACTTCCCTGTATGCTAATCTTTCAATATCAGTCCCTGATTGGTTGATTTTGAGGTCGAACGTCTGAACGCTGCAGCCACTCAGGAAGTGTTGTGCATCAGTGCATGTGTGTGTATGTGTGTGTGTATGTGTGCATGTGTGTATATGTGTATCTATATCTGTCTGTGTGTTTCCTCGTCTCTATTCATGTGTAAATGAGTGTGAGCATGTGTAATATTATGAGTGTAAATGCTTTTTTTGTCCTCTTGCTGGCTTTTTGAGTAACTTTGACATCAGTTCACTTTTTAATTTTTTAATATTTCTGATTAAAGTTTGGACTCACATCCACTGCAGAGTCCAGTTTGTCTTGATCGATGTATTCCGATGTTTTTTTGGGATAATGTCAGTATTCGTAATTTGTAGCGACATAGAAAAAGAGTAACTCTGTCAGTGTATTTTGGCATCGCAAACTTTACTTTTACAAGAGTAAATATTCAGCAAAGTGGTGGTACTTGTACTCGAGCAGTGATTTTCAGTATCAGCTCTGCTTGGTAACACACACATGTGCCGTGCGTGCATGACGGCCTTGGCTCACGTGCGCTCCTCATAACTGACTTTACCGGTTACCAGCAGATGTTTTGGGACATGAACGGGCCTGCGGTCGGGGCACTGACTCACCCATCCATAATAACACGCTCCGCCATGATTAGCATAAATCAATCAAACCTCAACAACAACAAACTGTCTTCTTCAGCCTCATAAAAATGGAGATTTAAAGAGAACTGGGTCAAATAATACCGGGAAGTGATGATGTTTGTCCTAACCTGCTTGCGTTATCAGACGGGCGGGGTTTGTGTGAGGACGGAGGAATAATTCAGACGCCAGTAACAGGAAAGTGTGTGTAACTTTCTTTGAATTGTCTGGTATGATAAGCAGGCAGAGACGTTATATCAAAAGTATTTGTCTGCTGCCAAAAATCCCGTCCACCTGATGCTGAAAATCCTCAAAACATGAAGGATGAGGTGTTATCATTTTGTCAACCAAGCAGTTTCCCATCCCTTACGGAAAGAAAACATATTTACCAATATATTACATGAAATATATTACAATATATTACATTTAATATATGGAATTACAATAAATGTATATATGTATTTGAAAATGTCTTAGCAATACATGGAATAATATATTGGTGAAACATACATAATAAATAAAATGTATTTTAATATATGGAATAATACATAAGTAATTGCGCATTTCAGATATTGCAATATGTTGGATAATATAAAGACAAGTTCTCATATATGGAAATGTATTATCTAATATATCGCATGATATTTTCCAATATACAGTGGTCCCTCGTTTATCGCGGGAGTTACGTTCTAAAAATAACCCGCAATAGGCGAAATCCACGAAGTAGTCCGCTTTATTTTTTACAATTATTCTAGATGTTTTAAGGCTGTAAAACCCCTCACTACACACTTTATACACTTTTCTCAGACAGGCATTAACATTTTCTCACTTTTCTCTCTTGTTTAAACTCTCAAAGTTCAAACCTTCGTAGAAAAATAAGTCAAATAATAAAAAAAAAAAAACATGCAAAATTGCACTAAAAAAATCTGCAAAACTGCGAGGCCGCGAAAGGTGAAGCGTGTTATAGCGAGGGACAGCTGCACTGCAATATATTTTTGTTTGGTAATTATCTTTGACCCTTTTGTTTATGGTTCATCAGTGGTTTCACTTGTCACTTCATCCAAACTGCAGGAAGCTCCTTTTGCAGCAAACGTCTGTAAAAACAGCTCGGGCCTCGTCTGTGTAACAAGCTCGAGAGCCATTTCGCCCGCTCGCCGTGTCGCACGATTTATTTATGACGGTGCTGACATGGCCGGTTGGCAGCAGCGGCCGGCCCAAGAGGAGGCGATGCCAGCTCGGCCTCCAGCCCCCCGTCTGCTTCTCATCGATATTATCACATCGTTATTTCTCCAAATAGCAGGAACACCCTAAATCAGGGTGACGTAGGCCAAAGAAAGGACAGACTCTCAATGGGTCGGTGAAAACTGGCAACAACATCTCTCTCTGAATGCGAGAGGACGGTGGCAGCCAAAACTGCTCAGGATCGGGAGGGGGCGGAGGCGGGGGGCGGGGGTGGGCAGGGTTGTGACGAAAGCCGCGCTCTTGCTGTTATTGTTATGATACCAAAACCCCGGGAACAAAAGTGAAGTATTTTTCTGTTTGCTGCGGAAAGCGGCGTGGCCCAGGGTGCTCCAGCTGGTTCGGTTTCCTCCCTCTCCCTTTTCCCTCGCCCCTCTCCCCCGGCGCGATGTCTTTCATGCCATTGTGGATGTGGCATGCTGGAAACACAATGCACCGAGCGTGAACCCAAACTAAACTTCCCCCTGGCACCGCTGCCGCATTGTCGGACCCGGCGGGAGGAGAGCGGAGGCTGGGGCAGGAGACGGAGCCCGGGCCCGCGCACCGACATCGAGCAATTTACAATAGAGAAAGCAAGGAAAGCAAGGAAAAGGGGAAGTCAAGTGTGTGAACACAGGGGTCTGGTTCATTTGAAAATGAATTTCCTGGTGAAGTAGCAATTTTCAGAAATGTGGCCTGTCTCATTACAGTAGGACACCATCCTCGTAAGCATCCTTGATTTGGTAAAATCTCAAGGAAATAGCAAGTGTGTCAGATGTCCCATAAGAAAACAGTCATTTTAATGGTGGACAGACGCATAGCTAAGTTTGTAATTCAAGTTTATTTTGCATGAGACCTGTTTTGGTGTGCTTTCATCTAAATGTGTTAATAGAGGAAGATTTCACATAGATAAGTCCAGTTTGGCCTGTGTGTCCCTGATTTTTTTTTTTTTTTTTTTTTCTCATACGGTGACATAACTTGTTGTACCTAGATCTCTAGTGTGTTGTACTTAGATCTTATTCTTTAATTTTTTTTTTTTTTTTTTTTATTTAATCTGTAATCTGTGGATACTGCTGAAAAACTGCGAATTTCCTTCGGGATGAATAAAGTATCTATCTATCTATCTATCTATCTATCTATCTATCTATCATAACTTTGTTCCCTCAGTGTTTTTTTTTTTTTTTTCAAACTGAAAACAGATAAAAATTCAAATAAACAATTAGTAAAATTTCAATACCTTTGTTGTAATACAGTGTTAACGGTCAAACTTCAAACAACAACGCTGGCCTTAGCAACATGCACAAATCCTACAGTCCCTCAACGTAAAATGAAGAATAATGTCTGTAATGTCAGTTTCCTTTGGTGTATTAACAAAATGCATAATCTGATTACATGCTCGTGTTCAACTCAGATTAGCCAGCTCTCTGTGAGGTGTAACAGTGACGTTATGAGAGGCTGAGCTCATGTGGAAACAGGTGATGCTTCCTGATGAGTTGGTCGACGTTCACGTGACCTTCTGGACCAAACACGCTGCTCATCAGCAAAGTTACTAACTTGGAAATTTACCGGCTTGCGTACCTACAGATGAGGAGAGGAGGGGGAAAAAAAACACACACACACACGCAGCCATTTTGGGCCCTGCAGAGTCGCTGGAGCCTTTCAATTAGCTGCTCATTTTACACCCAGAGCCGTGCAGCCCGGGGGCGTCGGCGAGGGTCGAGGCTCGGAAAACACCCGTCAGCCCGCACCGGCAACGACACTTCACTGCACTCATCATGCATTCAACCTAGGGGGCTCCTGGAGGTAGCAATTACAACCACCACCCACCTGAAACACACACTCACACCTACACACACACACACACCTACACACACATGCACGTACGTCCTGTAAATGGACCTACTCACCTCTCTACCTCTCCGGGTGTCAGTGTGTATCTTTCAGCACAAACTATCCACACATAAACACTTAGGCACACACACATATCCATCGCCACGACCCTCCGAACCCCCCACCCCTACTCACACACTCATTTTCACACACACACACACACACACACACAGAAATCCACAACATCTCCTGCATCTCCTCCATCAGAGATATCAGATTACAGGCCCATCTGATAATGGTAAACACTGTGGTTAGACCCAGGGCTGAGGCTGTGTGTGTGTGTGTGTGTGTGTGTGTGTGTGTGTGTGTGTCAGGGGGTTGAGGTGATGGAAGGGGGTAAGGGGGTAAGAAGAGAGCGGGAGGTGTTGGGGTGCGTGCTATGAGGTGCGTGCTATTTCAACCCGCCGCTTTCCCCTTTATAAGAACCAGCCAGGCCTCACACACACACACACACACACACACACACACACACACTCCTGTTTGTGTTTCAAAATAGATTATAGGTTGTTTTGTTTTCCTCTCCACCTTAATTCAATTTGCGAGCATCCACGCGGTCTGCGCCATGTGTTTGACTCCATCATCCGTTGGGTCATGCTCTGTTCAGCCGTGACATCCAGACCGTTCCGCCCCCGCCATCCAATCGGCCAATTACAGTAATCCTATTGATCCAAGGCACACCTAACCCCGCCGTTACACGTTATCTCCGGAATCTACCGCAAACAGCGAGGCAGACCCCGGCTGTATACGTCCGTGCGGTGACTCGGCCCTCTGAAGAGCGCTTGACTTGGATTAGAGATGACAGGTCCCATCCAAAACAGGCCCTTCGCCGAAGCCGCCTCCCTCCAGAGATCGGGTTAGAGTGAAAAAAAAAAAAAAGAAAAAAAAAACCCCAAAGGCTGTAAAATTTTTGCTGTGGTTATGTACGGCTGTCTAGTGTACAGACTGACTGGATTTATGTTTACATGCTAGCCTGGTTTAATCTCCGCAATCTGACTCGTGTGTAAAAGGGCTTGATTTGACCGACGTTAACCAAAAACACTTGAGCTTAAAAGAGCCGAGGGGACGATGTCAATCACAGCCCGTCAAAGCTCTCGTTTTTCTCTACAATAGACTTTGTTTTTAAAAAGGCAAAGGTCAGCCGAACCCTAACATGGAGCATTGTCACAGAATATACTCACCTATCTGTTTATACACACCCTTAGAATAATTATGAAGAAATTTGCCAAATTGCCAAATAAAAATCTCAGTAACACTTTACAGTAAGAGTACAACAATTAACGTTAGTTAATGCCGAGTTAATGATTATTATGGCATTTACTAATGTTAATAATATCTACAATAACATATAAATTAATACCTTAGCATGAACAGCATTAATACATGATTCTTAGACACATTAGTTAACTGTTACTTAATGTTTATTACCTGTTACTTAATGTTTATTACGGCATTAACTAACATTAATTGCTGTACTGTTATTGTGGTGTTACCAAAATCACCATTTTAATAATTAATTTAGTCTCATATTCAGTAGTAAAATCATTTTTTTCTTCAAACATGGTAAAAAAAAATGTTGATTTAAAAATATCAGTCATGAATAATTCCTAAAACATTTAGCCTAACGCTACAGTAGGTTAAATAAAAAAAATGTAAATGTAAGTTTGATCAACCACATGTTATATTCGGGACAAAAATCAAGAAAATGGATTCATGGTTGAAACAAAGCAGCGACAGAGATTAAAAACAAGGAGGCAAAAACAGAAAGAACAAAATATCATCAGTAACAGGTTGATGAAGCTGATGAGTTGCACCTCTTTATATAGGCTTTTTTTTTTTTTTTTCAAACTCTGTTTTTGGCACCGCTCAGGGGATACTTGGCTGAAAAAAAATCTTTCAGAGGTGGAACATTCCTGGAAAAAAGGTTGAGAATCCCTGAACGAAGACATTGTTTAGGAAAAAGAAAAAAAAAAAAAGAAGAAACAGAACGAAGGTATTCTGCAGCGCTCATGCCACTGCGGATGTTTTCTAAAGCAGATGAAATAGACGTAACATGTTTTTGTGCACACACTCCGGTCCCATCGGTGTGTTTGGTGCCGATGCCAAACCTTCATGTTCATGAGTTAATAGGCCGGCTACATACCAGTATGACAGGCATGTTTTCATAAATTAGTTCTGTGATCACCTGCTTGGGGGAGTTGGTGTGTGTGTGTGTGTGTGTGTGTGTGTGTGTGTGGGGAGGAGGGGGGGGTCGCTCATCTCCTACAAGAGTGCTGAGAGACACGCAGATTGGATGATAGGAGGCTGGATTCCTCACACACACACACACACATATGCCGAGATCACATCGCCACACACACACACACATCTCCATCTTTTTACAAGTCCTTTCGTCTCATTTTCCTGTCATATAATCTTGTTTTTGTGCAAACAGGGGAAATACGCGCCGGCGGGATGAGGTAATTCAACTTGTTTCCAGAATCTTTCTTGAATCAAGTGTCGTTTTCTCGATCCGAGTTGGCTCCTCTGCCCTTTTTCTGCCATGTCTCAACAGATTTATACCTGATCCCAGAAAAGAAAAAAAAAAAAAAAAATCCTGAAACAAGTGAAACTGCACTGGAAACAGGTGGGATTATCTCATCCCACTAGTAGATTTTTTTTTTTTTACCTCCTTTTCAGAAAAAAAAAAAAAACAAGACTTTATGTGAAGAATATGGGACTACACTGCAAAAAGTCAAAATCTTACCAAGATTATTTGTCTTATTTCAAGTAAAAATGTCTTATTTCTAGTCAAAATATCTCATTACACTTAAAATAAGACATGATCACCTCAGAAGTAACTTGTTTTTAGACAATTGTCTCTTGTTTCAAGTGAAAATTTGCTTGAAACAAGTGAAAATTTGCTTGTTTCATTGGCAAAATTTGTTTCTTGTTTCTAGCTAATTTTCCCTTATTTCAAGTGAATTTTCACTTTTTCCACTGGCAAATTTTGCCAATGAAACAAGCAAATTTTCACTTGTTTCAAGTGAATTTTCACTTGAAACAAGTGAAAATTGTCTAAAAACAATTTACTTCTGAGGTGATCATGTCTTATTTTAAGTGTAATGAGATATTTTGACTAGAAATAAGACATTTTTGACTTGAAATAAGACAAATAATCTTGGTAAGATTTTGTGTTTTTGCAGTGTAAAAGTACTTGAAAAGATGGATATTTTTGCAATGTACACATAGCCACTCAAAGATTAGAGCACACACACACACAGACTTGCACAAGCCACCAAAATGAGTGTAAATTGACATTAATGCAAAAAACCTCAAGAATAAAGCTGGATGCTCTGCAGGAACAGGTACGATGACTCAAACCAGGTAAATCATCTCGGTGTGTATTTTATCCTGCCTGATAGGTGTGGTTTACTGCATCAGCATAGTGTAGGTAAGTCGTGACATCACACCATATATTTCCGTGGGATTATCGAAACCTTTTGGCATCGGGTATATTAGCACCGTATTTGGCAAACTCTCGCCCATTTGGTTCAGACCGCGCCGTTGAGGAAGCAGCTGCATCTGTCACCGCTAAAGAGATACAGTACACACACAAACACACGCAAAATAGGTACACAATGTACTGTTCATGCTGCTTGTTCACACACACACACACACACACACACACACACAGCCTGCACATGGAGTCAGGAGGCAGGCATTCCCTTGTAGGCATTTCTGCGGGCAGCTGGGGCTCTTTAGTGGTCAAGGCAGACGCAGACACAGTCAGAATCAGAGCGGCATGGAAATCTAAGGCCTTCATTAGCACAGATGATTCAGCCTCTTTTCACAGGCCATGCAGTGTGTGTGTGTGTGTGTGTGTGTGTGTGTGTATGCAACAGAAAGGCAACAGAGTGTGGTTGTGGGAGCATCATCCAGTAAATTCTGGCTCACAGTGGAAAGGTTGTGACCCCCGCTGACTCGGGTCAAACACGATGTGCAAACGTCGGCATCAAAACAGCACTACAGTAACGTCGGTGCATTCAGGGCCCCCAGTTTACCGAAGCTTTTAATGTGTCTGAAACCTTTAGCACGTGACGAGCCCGTCTCCTCCAACTAAGCTGAATTTCCAGTTACATTTCGAGGGAAACATATTTTTGGCATGGATTATATTTGTAACGCATCACAGGGAGGTTTCAGTGCTGCACTCGGAGGCAGGCGGGGCGGTAACCAAGCAGTTTTTTATGCCTAAATCAAACCTTTCTCTAACCTTAACCAAGTAAAAAAATCATGAAAATGGCTAAAATGACTCCCGGTCAGAGGCAAATGTAATCTGCGATGAAGCATTCTTACCCCTAAATGTCATTAAGACTGCAGTTTAGTTGTAAGGGAATATCATTTTTAAGAAAACAGGGTTGAGCTTGTGCAAAATCAATGACATCACCTCTCACTGGTCAAGAAGATTTTCTGGCAAGACTTTGAACACGGAAAATGTTTTTACTACCCGCCATAATCAGTTTTACTTAGTTACCTGACACTGATTTGTATCGGCCTCGATACAATTACTCCCCTCCATCTGGCACTCCGGGCTAAAAAAAAATATATGCAGCTACCAGGTGACCCAGGTCTCGAGGTCAGAGGTCACTGGAGGTGACCACAGGAGTGTGTGTGTGTGTGTGTGTGTGTGTGTGCAGCTGCTGTACAACACCTAAACTCAAACCTGGTGCAGTAAATAACAGAGGAATGATTGATGAAAAGAAAGGATTATTATCACTTTCAGACCCTTTTCCTGCCAGATGGTAATATTTGTGAGGATGTATCGACCAAAAGGTTTACTTCAACTGGCGTTTTCCTCTCGAAAAGAGAAGGAGAAGCCATTTTTTTGTGGAGAAAAGAGAGAGAGAGAGAGTGCTCTGCCTTGTGTCTGCAGGCGGGCTCGTATTTAAAAAGCTTCGGTTATTGGAGCGGCTCCTATAATTAATGCGGCCTGAGGAATGATGAAAAATAGGGCCTGCCTGCCTCCGGTAACCTGAAGCCAAGTCCACACACCCTGCCTGGCCCGAGCACCTGAAGCACTGTGGGATTGAAAAAGCACCCCCCCCCCTCCACCTCCTCCCTCCTCCTCCCTGCCTCCCACCACCACCCCACCCATCCCCATCCCCATTAAAAGTCAGCTCCAGGAGGAAACACCCACTTCCCCCACATTCCTGAAGGATTTTCCATACGGAGAATAGTAAACAAACCTGCGAACAAAGAGCGAAGTTGGGTGGTGGTGTGTATGTGTGTGTGTGTGTGTGTGTGTGTGGTGGGGGTGTATGGACAAGTTAATGTTATTTCCTTTGTGTAGTAAATCAAACTAAAGGGGGCTGCGGAGGTGGGCTGGGTTTTCTTTTGTGAGCGGGTGAAGGTGTTTACTGGCAGACAGAGCAGAACAAAGGCCCTCCTCGCTCTTACACTGCCCATACACACACACACACACACACACACACACTGCCTGGCACTGCATAGGGAGGAGGAGGTGGTGGTGGTGGGAGGAAGGCCTCCCCTCCTTATCAGCTTTCAGCATGGGAAACTCTGTGTTGTTCACTGACTCGTGTCAAAACCCGGGCCTGAACTTGACGGAAAACGTTTGTTTCTGTTACGTGCGTGCGCGCGTGTGTGTGTGTGCGTGTGTGTGTGTGTGTGTGAAGGGAGGAGAGAACACAGTATCTGGTGGGACAGGAAGAGAAACAGTCTGTCGTGAACTGACAAGCACAAACAGTCCGGCGTTGACTCGGAGACGTTAGAAAAAGTGGAGCGATCGGTGGCGTTGGGCCTGTTCCTTCAGGGACTGACAGACAGGTAAAGGTTGGATCCATAAACAGGTGTGTGTGTGTGTGTGTGTGTGTGAAGCGGGGCAGGGAGCCAAACACCCGCGGGCGACATCTAGCGTCAGCCTCGTCGGGGCTTTGCTGCAGAATTTTTCCACGACGGCGCAGCTGCTGGGAGGGAGAGGCGGCGCGCTGGCACACAACGGCTGACTTTTAAAAAACTGCTGATTTCTTCAGTTGTTAGCCATTTCCTACTGGTGCACTGGCAGACACACACACACACACACACACACTCACAAAGCCTTGGCTGCTGAAAAAGAGTCACCTTTCCTCTCTAAAGGTCAGTCCACTCCGTGCTGACAGCCTCGGAGGGCATGTGAATTCGACATCCACCTAACATCCAGGAACAATAAAGGACCCTCCGAGCCGCGCATGAAAATATCTGTAACACTGGAGGCCCGTAAAGCCGCGTTCCAGTGTCACGGAGGCCAGGGGCCAGGATGTGTGAATGAGTCATCTTCTATCCCTCTATCTAGCAGGGGCCTACTAAATCTGAGTCCCGACCTGCTCGCCTGTTCTGACGGCGTTCCCTTTTTTGCTCAATCCCTCTGGCAGAGGCCGGCCCCCGGAGCTGGGATCCTGCCCTGGCTTGCAGCTCGCCCCGGCAGTCGCGCTTTGTTTCGACACAGGAATGCACTATTGAGAAAGCGCCGCACCGCAAAAACCCTCCCAGCCATTCCACCCCATAATCAGATCCAGCCTGTCATCCCCCATCCCGTCTCCAATCTCTCTCTCTCTCTCTCTCTCTCTCTCTCGCTTTCCCCTGCCCTCGCTCGTGAAATGATCGCGCGCAGAATGCAAACACCCCGAAAACGCCCGCGCGACTTTCCACAGCTCCGCGGGGGGAAATCAGAGAGCGGCTCGAGCCGAATGAACGTGGGACCGGAGAATTTTTTTATAAAGCAAAAAAAAAAAAAGGTTTCCACACAATCATAGGATTTCTGCCAGATTTACTTGTAAGAGGAGAAAAGTAAACATCCGAATAATCTGGCCGCGAGGAAATCAGTCGCACGGCCGTACAGTATACGCATCTCCTGTGACATGAGACAAACACGCATGAGGAGTTTTTATACTTTTACATTTTCCATATGTTTCTATTTTCAAATGTGATTAGCATCTCGGTCCGGTTTCAGATGGTTTTTGCGATACTGCTGTTCGTTTCCCTTTGGTTCAATTTCGGGAATGTTTCGTTTTTTTAAGTTTCCCCTCCGGTTTTAGTTTTGACTCGTGCGGAGGGTTTTCGTTTTTGGGGGTTTGTTTTCGGGCCCGTAACCGGCTGCAAAGATGTTTTTTTGTTCATTCGTTACCGGGCGGATCTCTCTCCCCATTCACGACTCAATTTGGAAGGAGAGAGAAGAATTCAGGGTCATTTTTGTGTTTTGTTTTTGTTTCAGTTTGACATTTTGCTTTCTTAGTTTTGGTTAAGTGTCACCATGTTGCAGAGAAAGGCTCGCAAAAAAAAAAAAAAAAAGTGGGAGGGATGGTGAGCGAATCCTGCAGGGCTCCAGTCTCCCTCCATCTCATAACCCACCAAATCTCTTCATCTCTTCCTGCTTGACCGACTGTCATCGCCGCTGATCCTTCCCTCTTCACTCTTCATCTTCACATCTCCCTCCCTCCTCCTATCTTCTCCTCTCCGTCTCACTCCCTGTTTCTCTCTTTTCCTGGTGAGAAGCAATTTGGGACGGGGAATATTTCTTTAAGCCGCCTCTCTCTCTCTCTCTCTCTCTCTCTCTCTCTCCTCTCTCAGGAAACTCTGACTGCGGGGCTGTTTTGCCGGCTTCCAATAAACTCTTGGATCGCGCCTCCTCGAAAAAACCGCATCTTCGATTACACAAGATGAAGTACCACACAACCCTGGGCAACCGAAAGGTGTTTTCAATAATTACTTATTATATGTGTTTGCTGAATCAGAAACATCTGCGGCGAATTTGACTGAAAGAGCCCCAAAACATTCCTAAAATAGGAGTGACGCACGCATGCACCGAGACACACACTCTCCCTCTCTCACACACACACACACACACACACACACACACACACATTGGAGGGCTACACTGCGCCATTGTCAGTACGGGTCTATTTGCGGGCTGTTTTTTTAGCTGGCCACAGCTGCGGAAATGAATATCAAATGTGGTTCTGCTCTCATAAATCAAAAGCGTTTGCCGTGTTCTGACTTTCTTTCCCCCGTTTAAAGTCAATTCGCAGGGGCAGTGTGCATTACACTCAGACCCGAAGGCTTAACTCTTTCCTCTGAGACGCTCACAAAAGGAGTGTTCAGGAGTTGAGGCAGGGGAGGAGGGGGAATCAAAGCTTGTTTTGAGCGTACAGTCGTCTGAGTGAGGGTCGTATGTTATGGACGTCAGCAGGGAGACTGAAGGGGGAACGGGCCGTGTCGAGAGCGTGGCCGCTGTGTTTTTGTCGAGCATGAGAGAGATGGGATGGAGTCTATAACGTATGTGCAGCATGAATAAACCCAATCTGCTGGCTCTGTACACTGCAAAAACGCAAAATCTTACCAAGATTATTTGTCTTATTTCAAGTCAAAAATGTCTTATTTCTAGTCAAAATATCTCATTACACTTAAAATAAGACATGATCACCTCAGAAGTAAATTGTTTTTAGACAATTTTCACTTGTTTCAAGTGAAAATTCGCTTGAAACAAGTGAAAATTTGTTTGTTTCATTGGCAAAATTTGCCAGTGGAAAAAGTGAAAATTCACTTGAAATAAGTGAAAATGAGCTAGAAACAAGAAACAAATTTTGCCAATGAAACAAGCAAATTTTCACTTGAAACAAGAGACAATTGTCTAAAAACAAGTTACTTCTGAGGTGATCATGTCTTATTTTAAGTGTAATGAGATATTTTGACTAGTAATAAGACATTTTGACTTGAAATAATCTTGGTTGATTTTGTGTTTTTGCAGTGTATCCACATTACACACAGATTTTCCCTTGGGAGTGTTTTCTTCCTGGGGTTAGAAAGTCTCTGAAACACCAATCTGGTCATGTGACGCTAAAAGTCTCCACTGACAGCACCACTTATGGCAGATTTTGAGTGAAAATGAATTTCTGTCTTTGGGCAGGCCTGACAGACAGCAGTGCTCATGCAGTTAGCTGCAGGTTGAAACTGAAACTTTACCTGTTGCTCTGCCACCAAACTCATCTTTTACAGTCCAGCTGCCGCCATAAACTCCATTTTTGATTTTCATTGGCTGGTTATCCGAGGCGACTCCTAAAATAACTATCAAACTACCAGCCCAAATCTGATTTGTGCAAAAAAACAAAACAAAACAAAACATGCGACCAAATCGGATTTAAGCCAGTATGCGGCTTGAAATATGATTCAAATCAGATTTGTACAGATGCGTCTCAGTCTGACCACTCTGGCCACTTGAAACGCTTTTCAAACCGTCCTGAACGTCACTCGCAACATGACTCACGATGGTGGTCACGTCCAGTCTGCCAAAATCCAAAAACAAAACGGAGAGTGAGGCCATAACTGCAGTGCAAAACACGGTTGCATATATCAGTCTGCATGTTGATGTCTGGTGCAACACAGGAATGGTGCACTGAGACTTGGAAAATACATGGTGAAGGCAAATTATGGCGCATGTTTACATTGTTTATGAAGCTTTTTGTTTTGCTTGTGCATTTGAAAGACATGCCATCACGTACCGTATGTGCACACACCTACATTACTGTCGAAGGAGCCCATGCAGATAGCTTAGCATTACGGTGTGTGAACACAGCAGCGTGGACGGTCAGTCCTGAAGATCAGATCTGACAAAACAAATCAGATTTGCCTGCAGTCCGAACAAAAGCTAATTTGCATGGAGAGTTGCATTCCAGTCGGTTTAGGTTTGTTATTATCATTAGAAACAGGATAAGCTTAGTGTCCTCTCAAGCAAAGAAAAACATGTGTGTGTGTGTGTGTCTGTACACACCCCATCATATCTCTTAGTATAGAAACTTGATTAACAGCCTCTCTGAAGTAACGTGCAGCTTCTTTTTAACCATTTTATTACCATCTCTATGTGTATTTGTTTTATTTATTTTAACTTTTGAATCTTTTAATTTAAATAATGTTTTTAATTGAGAATTTATCTGTGATGCTTTCTATTCTATTTTGTCCTTTTAATTTAGATGATATTTTATTTTACTTAATACGGACCTTGATGTCATTGTAAAAGGGGGCATGACTTACAAGTATAAATACAGGCTGAATGAATGAATGAATGGATGAATGAATGAATGAATGAATAATGCATAATGTGTTTTCACTGGCTAATTTCATGAAGGATCCAATTAAGTAAAGGAGATCATTGCTAATCATACTGTGAGGTTTACCGCTGTTTGATGATGATGATGATGATGATGTGTGTGTGAGTGTGTGTGTGTGTGTGTGTAGCTGGGGTGACATCGCGTGCAGGTGAAGGAGGGCGTATCGGAGGAATCCCCCTGCCTGCCAGACCCAGAGCTCCAGGACTCGGCTCTACTTCTGCTTTTCTAAGATTAGCGGGGATCAAACGCTGTCCAAACCTCGTGCTAGCCCAGCGGCCGGGCCAAACCAACACACACACTCCGGATCAGGCCGTGGGACAAAGGACCTGGCCGCCTGTTGGTTTAACAGGTCTGGGTGCCTGCTAAAGGGGGATTGGGGAGGCCTGCTCTGATGTCCAAAGGGCAGGGAGGGCGAGGGAGCATCGCAGGGGGAGGAGGAGGAGCGGTGGGGAGGGAGGCTTTAGCAGAGGGGGGGTGTGAGTGTGTGAGTGTGTGTTTGAGTAGGGAAGGGTGGAGAGGGGGTCATGTAAGGCCGTGCATATGTGTGTGTGTGTGCGTGCGCGTGTACGTGTGTGTTTGGGACAGCGGAATGTGCAGGAGGAGAGAGGGGACATGCAGCTAGGGACATCCCAGTAATACCATGACTAATCTCTACCCTGGGCATTAAGTATACACACACACACACACACACACACACACACACAATGAGAATGACAGCCAACCAGACAGACAGAAAGGGGGGGTGGGGGGGTGAACTCCATTTTTCCCCATTCAAACTGAAATGGAAAGGGGCAGAAACTGTTTCCATCTGATATAACCAACACCTGGTCGCACTGCGCAGGAGAGGCGAGGAAATGAACGAGTGTAATTGCACGCATAACGATATGAAAGTCATTTTTCACACGCGCAATGGACATCCAGTATCTTCCAATACAAAACAAAACAACAGTTTGAAAGAGAAAAGAAATACATCTAGTGTCTGGAATGGAAACCTGTCCTGAATGACTGACTTTCCGAGTTCATAGTTGTTTCTGGAAGTAAAAATCCCATTTATTTTCCCAATCGCAAAGTTATGTGAAGGCCCGTTTGAGCGTTTCCAGCATTTGGATGAGGATGAAACTCTCCCGGTTCAATCGTCAGAGCAGATTAATGGGAACTGTGTTGAAATGATTCAGGTTCATTGAAGAAAGTCAGAGGTACAGCCTGTGCGCATAATAAATGTCTGGTGATAAGTCAACTACAGCTCCCACAGTGCTTTGCCTGGTGGAGCTTCATAACACACACTCTTTGATCATTTGCAGGATTTTGTTCCCGTTTGCCTCAGTGTGCAACTCTGTAAGACGAGTTTTTCTTCTTCTGCAGTATTGACAGGCCGTAAAGGAGGCTGTGTCCCCGGTGGCTCCGCTGTCCAAACGGGCCCCGCCCTCGCCTGTCAACAACTATTACTATGAGGAAAAAACAACACATAAAACTGTTTTTATTATTAAAAAAAAAAAAAAAAAAAATACAATTACACAATGTGCATGTCATGATATTGTCTGTATTTTCAGAGCCAATATTGGCATAAAAATAAAACAAAAATCTTACATAAGTCTTCACTGGGCTGTAGTTGTCTTCAGGGTGTAAGCCTGTAGGAAAACAGAGTCTGTGGTCCTCACTGCTAAGATGAACGTGGATCCACAATCGACGTGATATTTGTTGCTCTGTTTGAGAAACCGATTTAAAATAAAAAAAATAATAATAATTTTGTATTAAAAGGAAAGGCTTGTTCAATCTGGGCTTTTTACAATAACAAAATCCATCAATCTGCAACAGTGTAAGGAGGAGGAGTCGAACACGGATTAGGTCGGGCAGCTCCAGCAGACACTTTACAGTTTGTGATGATAAAAAGCTCAGACGGTTTAAAGTTTAGGCTCCTCAGTACAATTAACTCCATAATCTGCACCCAGTGCTCCGAAGCAGTCTGTGAAATTTCGTTGCATGTTTGAAATGATTAGTATGTTAAAATTTGCTGCAGGAAGGGGGGTCCCTCGGGGTTGTCTGCGGGGGCGGGGCCTCGTGTGTCGGCGTTGTGATGCCACAGGGGGCCTTTGGCGGCAGTATCAGACGCCAAAGAGGTGTGACAAAGTTATCAACCACCTACCTACCTACCTTTTTTCAATCCTTTTTCCACCTTATTGTTTAGTCTCTACACCCTCATTATCAATCCAACATCCACCAAACATCAGCATAGCCTTCATATCAGCTGCAGTTTGACTCGCATATACATTGCTTTCACTTCCAGTGTTTAACGTCTCTAAATAAATAATTAACATCATTTTTTTCCTCATATTTAATGAGTTTTCCTAATGTAATGGGCACTACCGGGTAAACATGAAATTCACATGATGATATGTTTTCAATGTCCTCCACACACTTTGTAATGCATTGGTTATAAATAACAAAAATCTGTACTTAGAAATAATATAAAGCCATTAAAGCACCAAAAATTAATATTTCTTTCCAATTTTAGGTCAATCAGTGAGAGTTTATGGTGATTTGCATATTTTTCCATAATCGTGTAATAGGAATACTGGATGTATAAGTGGGGGTGAGGTGGAGCTATGTTTTATTTAAAGGGTACCTGACACATGAACTTTGGTAACAATTTTGATTATAATAATTTTGTGGAGGTTTAAACTGCTGCCCCAAACATAAAAGATGTTTGTAAATTTGAACATAACAGGAGGGTTAAATTCAAAAGTCAAATTATCATGTATCATATCATCTTTATTTCCACGGTGATTTTTTTACAATTCAAACTTCAAACTGAAATTTTCCGCCCGGGCTTTTCATACAAGGACCGACAGTTTGCACGAGCTAAATCGGAGCGTTAAAGTACATATTTTGAAGCTGCAAACGGTTTGTTTGCACGTCCAATATTTGCATTGAGTTACGACAGGTTAACAAAGTTCTAAAAAGCTCATTTCCCATCTACAAGGCAAACGTTTACAAGGAATGTGGACGGTCAAATAAATTCCAGATTGCACCTTTAAACTGCGTTGAATGAAAGTTACTGCTGAGGCCGCACCACGTTGTCAGGCTTCATAAATTTCTCTTGAAAGTGTGCTCTTTGCATGCAGCCTAATGTGTTTAAGTCCTGTGTCTGCGCAACATGTGCAAGCAAGTGCCTACTTGTGCTATATATGCGCACACACACACACACACAGACACACACACACACACACGCTGAGCTGCCACCCACCCCAGCCCAGCTTTAGCTTATTAAGATGAGCAGATTTACAGCTGATGTTGAGCCATAATTGGCGGGTTCATAGCGAGCGATAATGCAACAGTGTCATCTCTGTGGTCTGTAATTAAACTGAAAATTATTTGTGTGTGTGTGTGTGTGTGTGTGTGTGTGCGTGGGTGTGTGGGTGTGTGGAGGGGTGGTCTTTTGTGCGTATTTAAGTGTGTGTGAGAGTGTACATGCCAGTTAGTGTGATTGTAGGCGCGTGATTGCATGTCTCTCTGCCAGGCTGTGTTTATCCCAGTTTTGTCAGTGTGTGTGTGTGTGTGTGTGTGTGTGTGTGTGCGTGCGTGCGCGCGCGTGTATACAGTAAGTAATGACAGAGCTCCTGTGAAGTTCTCTAGAAATGTTTGCTCTAGCTCCAACTCCCCCGACCCAGAATGGCAGCAATAACAACCCCCTCTGCACTGGAACGAGTGATGTCAGCCTTTCCCCTCCCTTCACACACACACACACACACACACACACACACATAAACACACAAGTGAGCACCGACACCCCCTGGATCGCTCACATCAGACACTGGCACAGAATAGCACACTACCTTTGCCACCACTAAAAAAAACACTCACACACACACACACACACACACACACACACATATGCACATACACACAGCTTCCTTCACTTTGCTCTCACAACCTGCCTCTCACCCTTCGCTGAATAGCCACATTCATACCCGTCTGCGGCGAAACATAAAACACTATTAATAAAACAGCAAGGGGCCGCTGAGTGACACCTGCCCGGCCCTGCCAATATACACCGAGGGCCGCTCCAGCAACAAGTGTTATCATAGTCAGCCCTGTGGAAGGTGTCATAAATAATACGTTCGAGTAAAAAAAAAAAAAAATAGGAAAAATAAAGATCCTGGTGGTAATTTGTGGGGGTGGAGGGGCTGTGTGGGTGGAGGAGCGGTGCTGTAACTTTGAGGCAGGGCAAGATGGCAGAGCAACAAGTATAACAGCATCTGCGGCCAGATGTGAGTGCGTGGACGGCACGTTATAAACACCAGCCGTGGAGTCACGGGGCCGATAGCCAGCGAGTATATAGGGCAGAGACGGACGGTGCCTGGCGGCGCTCAGAGCCGAGTGGAATAATACCAGAGCGGAGAGCTGCTGCCCGGCAGAGGAGCCAACGGAAAATGAGGCGGCGCCGTGCCGCCGGATGTGCCAGAGAGATGAGAGCAAGACGCAGAAGATGAAGAAGAAGAGAAGAAGAAGAAGAAGAAGAGAATAATAACAATAAAACACTACAACCCTGTATTGGTATGGTTTTGGTTTGGTTTGGTTTCTTTATCTACACATAAAAAACTTTTTTAAAAAAAATTTAAAAAAAGATACATTTTTTGATTTTGAGTTTGATTTATTTATTTGAGTGTCATGCACCTTTCTGGTGCCCAGCCCATATGGGCTTACAAGACACTAGATAAGACAGAAACAAAGATGACCATGTGACAAACACTGTTGTGGATACGATGTTCTCTGTCTTCGACGCCAGGCATCTTCCATAAAATTCGCCAGAACAAAAATCTCCACATTAAAAAACCAACTCATCATATCAGCTTCGGACAGCCAAAACAAATCAGGATTTTTCATCTGGGCCCTTTCAAACAAAACCTTTCTCACAAATTAAAAATTAGCAGGAAAATGTGAGGAAAAACCCTCAAGGAGCTTGAAAAGTGACATTCTCCAGGCAGCATATTTCAGAAAATAATTCTGCTAGTATGCACAATTTGTTTGTATCTACCAATAATTTTAAATCATGTGAAGGAAAAAGAAAGGAATATATAGCACTATAAAACACTATACCTGACCATACAGAGCTACACAGCATTATACAGCAGCAGAAATCAGAGCTCTCCCTGCCTGAAAGTGGCGATCTGCTTCACATCGACTTCCTTTTGCAGACAGCGTGAAGCAGGAGGAGGAGAGTGGACATGTGCACGAGGATCCAGGGCTTGAAGTGCAAAGTGGATCCACTGAGGATGGAGTTCATTCAGCTCCATCCACACAGAAAAAAATAGGCAAGCCGCCTCACAGCCCGAGTCGCAGGTAGAAGCATCACATTTTTATTTTTTCTGTGGGAAATAACCACAAATAAAGCCTGACAGAGCCAGTGGCGGTTCTGCCCATGTTGCCGCCCTGGGCGAAATTACTGCCTTGCGCCCTTCTGTTCTAGCCGCGCGCGCATGCGCGCGCGCGCAGCGAAAACTTCCAAGCGATAACGGCCGCTACCGGTGCCCCTCTGGCGGCTACACGCGCCCCTCCCAGAGCAGGGGCGCCAACACCTGCACAAATACCTTTTTTGGAAAAATACTTTTTATATGGACAAAATCTTGTTTGCATAAAAAAAAAGCCACCGGTCAGCATCAGGCGGGCCGGCCGCGGCACCGGCTTGATGCCTACAGGTGCCGCGCCCACCCGGTCAGGTCTGCCGGATCTGACAGGTGAGCGGCGCACACATACTGCCATCCTCTCATTATAAATCAACTTTTGTTCATACACGGCTGCAGCAGCACAACGGACAATGACACAGACAACATGGTTGATTATTGACTGCGCAATGCGGCCATTCGCCGGTAATTGCGGCATCAGGCGAGCCTACCTACTGGTTTACATGTGCAACAATACAGGTGTATTTGCTTAGACCCCCATATTAGACAAGGGCGTTTTTTCAGGGCATTTTCAATGGAAAAAATATTGTCTTATATTCAGATGAATACGGTAATAGAAAACTGCTTTGCAGCAAGGATGATTTTTTTTTTTTTTTTTTTGCGCTCATGCCGCCCCCCACGTGACATGAAAATATGCCGCCCCGGGCGGCTGCCCGCTTCGCCCGTGCCTAAAACCGCTACTGGACAGAGCACTATGCAATGACACACCACAGACAATGGCAATTTACAGTACTATACAGAATTATATAGCCTTACACAGCGTTAAACAACACTATATATATCACTGTGCAGTTCATTATAGAGCACAATGGCTTACTGTGCAGCATGACGTAACACTACACAGCCCACTTCAGCACTACATATATATCATACATAGCACTACAAGATGGCAGTCATATCTGATATTTGACGCTGGTAAAATTCATGCTCGTGCATTGAAATTGAAATTGTGTGTCTGCAGATGCATCTCAGTGGCTGATGAGGTGACATTTACCTGCACTCTGTCAACAGTTCAGCTTTTTTTTTTTTTTTTTTTTTTTTGACAGACCTGGTCAGGATATTTTCAAGCCCGGCGCTCTGTCAGACCGTGTAACTCGTCAACACGTCCTGGGAGTCTCAACTAAAAACACACACGGGACGTTGGCTGTTTTTGTTTTGATGCGTCCCAAAATGCTCGTGTGAACGCGGCCCGAGCAGCTCTCCCTCCCCCCTCTGCAGCACCTGTAAGTCCACTTGCCTCCCAGTGTGTGACCACAAGGCGAGCGGGTGGGGTGATGGGGGTGGAGGGGGGTGGGTGCTGGTGGGGTGCCCCGGAGCTTTTCCCAGGCTCCGCCGGGCCGAGCATAAAGGGCGCTCTGTTCGCCGCTGCCTGCTCGCTGCCAGCATCTCCAGCTCCATCTCTTTGAACTGGGCGGTCATGTCAGCGGCTCCCCGGCCCCCAGCCACCACGCCGCCCTTGATGTGCCCACGGGGAGCGATAGGCTGGGCGCCGACAGGTCCACACAACACCCCAGCACTGATGCACACACACTCCCACGCACACACACACACACACACACACACACACACACGGTGCCCGCTGATCTGCCGTGTCTCCGTACATGACACTCTGATACAGGCAGGCACATTACAGCAGCAAGTGCATGAGAGAGAAAAGAGTGTGTGTGTGTGTGTGTGTGAGAGAGAGATGTAGGCAGCAATTAGCTGTGCACACACACACACACATGCATGCACAGAGAGAGGGAGGAGATACAGAAACGATACATATAGATAAGAATGTAGAGAAAAAGATAAGCAAACATTTATACACACACTCCCTTAGAGACAGAGCAAAATACTGTATATATGCACTGTATAAATGTGCAGTTGTTTATTAGCACATATACACACACATGTTAAGACACACACTGTAAAAAAAAAAAAAAAAAAAAAAAAAATTGATCTCGTCATTTAGTTCCACCTTAAGAACTTGTTTTTCCTACAACCAGTGAAAAAAATCGGCAATAATCTGAGATAATCCCGGTTGATTCCACCACGAATCGACCCGTTTCCACGATTTTCTTCAATCAAGTGTCATTTTCTTGATCCTCGTGGGCTGATCTCGCTTATTCGGCCTGGTTTCAACACATTTCCTACTTTCTCCCGCAAGAAAAAAAAAAAAAAAAAAAAAAAAAACCTGACACAAGTCACAAGTGAAAAAGCACCGGAGACGAATGGGATTATTTCATCTCACTGGCAGATTTTTCTCAAGAAAGATGAGATTTTCATGCTGAAGATGAGACGAAATGACTTGTTCAGATGGATATTTTTTTGCAGTGCGTCCACTAATCAGGCGTTTGTCTCCTCATCACGCTGGGACGGAGTGTGAAGGCACCGTATACACACACACACCGGCGGAGGATTAGAACGAGCCGCTTCCTCTCTCTAAAGGTCATCATTGTGGCGGTGAGGCCGTCCGTCTATCTGCCTCACGCTGTTGTTGTTAAACAGCGAGCACACTGGACACAATGGACGCATTATAATAACATTGGGTCCATATTAGCCATTTGGGAGCTTGATGAAACGCACCTGGCCCACGCCAAAATGATGATTATGGTGTTTGTCGTAGCAACAAAGCAACAAACACACAAGTCAGGATGACCGGAGGGGGACTGTGCATGTTTATGTGTGTGTGTCTGTATGTGTGTGTGTGTGTGTGTGTGTGTGTGTGTGTGTGTGCATTTCAGTGTCCGATGTGTCTGATGTGGCCAAAGCAGATGTTTCAAACCAGCGTGGTCAAACTTAGATGCACAAGATTGCGTGTGTGTGTGTGTGTGTGTGTGTGTTGGTGGGAGTGTGTGTGTGTGTGTTAATGTGTGTTTATTTGTGCACAAAGTTGCATGACTGTGTGTTCACAAGGGAAAAAAGAGTGATGGAGTGAGAAAGGCAAAGCGAAAAGTGAGAAAAATTGAGAAAGGCAGCACTTGCTATCCAGCTGTTATTAACAAGGTGTAAAGAGACCTCCCCCTCTCTTCCTCTCTCTCTCTCTCTCTCTCTCTCTCTCTCGCTCTCTCTCTCCAACTGATGAGTTCAGGCCCATCTGGCCAAGAATGCCGCTTGGCACCGTCCCTCCTCAGGAAGAAGTACCTCCTAGGGCTCCTGGCCCTCCATCAGGACACACACTCCTCCTTTTCCAGAAGGCCCTGCGCACTCATAAATCAAACAAGCTCCCAGCGCTCCCCCCGTTATTCGTGACATGTATCTGGATGGGCAGGCGTGTCTGAGAGGATGCGGTCCGTCACCGGGCTCGGCCAGGCCAGAATCCCAGGCCAGAGGGGAGAGGAGTGGAGGCTGGGGCACAAACCAAATCTCTGTTCGGGATGATAATACTCCCTGCTTTTCTCAGGAGGCAGGTGCTGTGGAAAGTTATGGGAAAGTTGCAGTACTGTCTTACAGGGTTTCAAGTGTAAGTTTCCTGGATATGAAGTGAGGGAATGAGTACGTGCGCATTTGAATGTGCACCTGTACACACACACACACACACACAAAAGCACACACACAATAAAGTGTTGTTGAGACCCGAGAGCCGGTAAATGACGGGCGAATTGTTGCAAATCCTTTAAATCCACTGTAATTTCCAGGAGAAAGGCTGTGTGTGTGTGTGTGTGGTTGTGTGTGTGTGTGTGTGTGTGTGTGTGTGCGTGCTTTCCTTGTGTTTGTGTGATTGGAGTTGCTGGAGTAGCAAGGCTGTTGGAAGATGTTTAATTAGGTTAACGAGGTGCAGCAGGGAAGAGACACACCGTAGTTCTCAGCATGCGCGCACACACACACACACACACCCACACTTGCAGATGCTCTACTTAGAAAGTGCATTTGGCTGCTCTGCCTTAACACAGTGTTCGGGACACACAAATTTCGGAAAAGCGGTGGAAGTTTCCAGCAGCCACCCGCTGCGGTGCTCGCTCTTCACTTCTCTGGAGTGAAGATGCACAGAGCAAATCAGGGCAAATCGTTTTTAACTTAACAGAGGCAAACAATAGAATAGAAGATCTTTGTTGTCATTGTACGTGCACAAGGAAACTGAATGCAACCATCTCAGTTTATAAAAATCAGTAAAAAACACACACACATAGAGCATTCCACCTATTTCACAGGTCTCTTGTGTGGAAAAGTGATTGCTCCTTGCATTTGGTGACCTTTATTGAACCACGATGTGTGTATTTGTCCCTTCAGTGCTGCAGTTCCCTGTTTCACTATCGAGTATCATCTTTCCGCTGCAAGTCCGCGCCGTGCGGTGCCATGAAATTCACTCCGCGTTTATTTCCACTACACCAGCCTGCACGCTTCCAGATCCCAACTGTGAAGGATTTCAACCCAGTTTGATATCTGGTGCTGGCCCAGTCACAACGGGACTGTATGGGTGGGCTGCTGCACCATAACGAAGCTCAGAGTAACATCATCACATCGGCTGAATCTGTGGATTGTTTCAAGCGGCTGCTGAAAACTCACTTCTATAGGTTAGCTTTTTTTTTTTTTTTTTCATAAATACTCCCTGTTTTGCCTGTAGGCTTGTTTACTTATATGTGTACTTTCATGTTTGTCTCCTTTTCTTGCATATTGATGTGTATGTATGTATGTATGAATGTATGAAAGCTATGTACTTGTATGTGTGTGTGTTTTATCCTATATGTAAAGCACTTTGTAACTGTGTGTTTTCAAAAAGTTCAATAGAAATAAATTATTATCATGATAATATTAGCCTAAATAATAACACAAACATTTTGATATTTACAATTACAATTTTTCGGCTACATCACTGACAGGCCCGTCTTCCCCTTTATAGGGCCCCTTGTGTTATTTACTGACTGATGGCAGACATTTTAAAATCTGAACCTGCTATGTTAATATAAATATCTATCAGTCCCACACACACAGGGGCTGTGTGATCACACCCTTCCACTCCATATATACATGAATGCTGCATGTGACAGTGGACATGGTCCTCACACAAGCCTGTGCTGTCCTTGCAGACGGTGTCGAAGCGCGTGATGCAAGACAAATTCCCATGTGACGGACATCTTATTTTATCGTATCTCTTTTCCCCATTTTTTAAATGAAAATGCATTTCACTACCTTTATAAATGTACTATATGTTAAAGTTCATTCATTGCACAGCTAAATTAAAATATGCACATGTACAGGGAATTCCCATTACCAGAAGGTTGCCCTTCCTAACAACCAGTGCATTGCACATATCTGAATTTCAGAAACCTGTACAAGCTGTATAAAACTACACCAATCAGCAGCACCAAAGCCAGGAGGAGTTCCAGCTGCTTGCAAATTAAACATATTTACAAGTCAGCATGAATATAACAAGGTAAGATATGACATTCTTTGACATTTTTTATCACAGCTTGCTCATATTTTCAGGGTAATAACGTAGAGCTCTTGTACTAGGGACAAGGAACATGGCGTTGGCCTCCTGTATGTCCTATTACTGCTGTACTTTGTGAGGGTATGTGGTATAGCCGTCTAGTTGGTGTATTCTCCCCTGGTGTCAAGTATTAAGTTAATATATTGTTCTTCTGTCCCACCAGGTGTTTTTTGTCCTGTGGTTAGTCTCTCTTAATTTCCCTGCCTTTAGTTCCCTGTTCATCCATCAGTTTGTATTTGTGGTTAATTTCTTGCTAGCCTCCTCGTTCCTCTTGTTGATTTGCATCAGTGCAGTTTGTGTTAGTGGCGGTCTGAAAATCAGCCAGTCTGCATGTTGTAAAGGAGGCCTTTTATTTTATCCTTGCTCTATACCTGTGCAACAGTAGGTTTACACCACCTTGTTTGTGCCAGTTGCAGGTCGGTTTGGCTGCTAGAATCATGCAGGAGAAACAACAACCAAGAGCTCTTTGTTTTACTGTACAAAAGCCAGCTTCAACTAATGTGTGGGTGTAGGATCGCCTATTTGCTGCCCTTGTTGCTGAATGTTTGATATGGTCAGGGGTGTCAAACCTTGTGCTATGGAGGGCCAAGAGGCTGCAGGTTTTTATTCCAACCAAAAACCACACCAGGTGATTTCAGTGGTTACCTCACCTTCAAGCAGAGAGAGGGGACCAAACAGTGAAATCACCTGGCGGAGGTTTTGGTTGGAACGAGAACCTATAAACTACTAAGAGATGTTCTGAAGGGCACAGCTGAAGTTACAATGAGCAGGCTTGAGGCAGGAGAATATACATGCTTTGCTGAAGATATTTAATCAAGTCATCAAGTGGCCATCAAAAGAAGTGAATGAAATTTAAGCATCATCGGTTATTTGTTTCACACACACTTCATGTGTGATTATGGCAGCTAAAAAAAAAAAAATCAAAAACTGACAATAGTCAGTAAACTGCATTACAGCACAAGCACAGAGGTTAAATTGCTGGTTAAAAACAAAAAGCTGCAGACTGCTTCATTTCTTCTTGATTATTCAGTCAGCTCTCCCTGTTGGAAAGAGACACAAGACATGTCATTCATATAGAGGTATGAACATGCTAACACACACACACACACACAGACACACACACACTCACACACACACACACACAGACCAGATAAGCCTTGAATTAAAATTCTATCATTTTAGAGACTACAGTGCAGTTTAAAAAAATGTCTATCTTGAAATTAAGATTATGCATTAGTAAAGAAATGGAGAAATGTATCAGAGGCTTGTACTCTACTGGAGACAGGTCATTTGCTCAGTAAGAAACCAAATGCAACACTCTCCAGGGAATGTTGAGTGAGGCTTCTCTTTGTATACCATCACTGAATGTCTTCTTCACAGGTTCAGGTCAGTAAAGGAGGCAGTTGAATCTGAGAGCATGAATTCAACCAGAAAGCCAAAGTCACAAATGCTGCGTGCTTTCTTGAACATATTGTTGCACAGTTGGTGCAAGTTTTCTTCCCTCTAGGTCTGTGTTTACCAGCACACTGAGATTTGCATAGTCCTGATTCAGAATTCAGTACCTTTGAGTATGGAAGCTAATATGACTATGTTTAGAGTTTGCATTTCCAAGTACAGCCATAGATTTTTATTTTTACATTCAGGGTGGTTATTTTGGCTCACTGGCTGGGGTAAAGCTTAGTGTTAGGTGACCAAATGATGAGGGTTAGGGTTAAGGTCAGGGTTAGGCATAAGCTGGTCATGGCTGGCATTAGGGAAAGAGTCAGGGTTAAGGGTTCACAAAGTTTTCATGGCTAAGAGCCAGTTTAGGGACGCAACATTGGCTTGAGGGCTGACCAAGAAAACAGAGCACAAAATAATTCCAAAACTAATGTTTTGTTGTTGTTTTTTTAAATAGCCTGTTATTTTTAAGCCATGCCCATTGTAAATCATATAAGAAATGCATGTGTACAGTTGATGCTCTGGAAATGGTTAGCAGCCAGTAATGCTGGGCAGTGCAGACTCTTGTTGTTCAATTTTAGTTGTGCGCTCCTCACCCACAAACTTGTACATTTTATGATTGACATCATAATGGTGTTTTATGTTTAACCCCTCAAATGCTGGTCAAAAGCACATGATATTCACTTGCTTGCAAATTAGGCATCATTTTATCAAAACCATGAGGCACAACAAAGTAAGTGTTGCTCCTTTTCTCCTCATTGACAATATTTTTTGTGCTATTCTGTGGCTGAAAACACCAACATGTGTCACAATGGAATTCACAGGATAATTCAGAAGACTTTATGTTTGAATTTTTTAGCTGTGGCTCACTGAGGTATTAGCAGATCAAACTTCTTGCTGCATAATGAGCTGACATTTTGAAACACAGGCCAATTTGTACAAACATGTACAATCCCGATTCATCTCACTCAGAAACTGGAATTCTTGATAAACCAGACACTACATGAGCGGGGCATAACCTCCAACTTTCACGTTAGCCAGCAGCTAACATTAGCCTGATGAGATGCTGTGAAAATCCCAAGTTAACGCACCAAAACGTAGCTGTGTTTATGACTCAGAACAAAAAACGCTGTAGAACTCTGAATTCAACATCTTGACTTGCAGCACATGATTTCATGCCAACACATTACAGGCTTCAAGATAACAGGGCAAGTTCAGGAGACAAACAAAAAGCATACTAGGTTGTGTAAGTGATGTAGGTAGGTAGGCTTCAGGGAAGAAAACAGGTAGGGTGGTGGGCATAGGCGGTGCTATTAAGAGGCTAGGGGAAGCTTAGCTTCCCCAAAATTGTCACAAAAAAAATAAATAATAATAATAAATAAATAAATAAATAAATATATAGTCTATAAAAATTTATTTTATTGTTTTTTTTTTTTAAGTTTGACATCAAGACATCAAAACACACACATTTTAAGATATTGTTTATTTTTTTATTTTATAATTTTTTTTTATATATTGATATATGTGGCAGATATTTGATAAGCAACCTGCATCATTTCCTTAAGGTGTTAGGCTATTTCTTTTAGGCTACACAGCGCGCAAAGACATAGAAGCTAGTTACAGCCCAGCTACCTACGTCGCTGTACTGCAAAATAGCCAGCCAACTGATAAGGTGGTCGCGAAAACGGACATTACAAATTTTTAATGTCAAAATCAACAATGACAGTAAAGAAGACGCAGCCAACACAGACTCAGACTGTCTCGTCGCTTCAAACGAGGCCAGCCAGCCCACAGAAGTTCCCGACCTAACAGGGAGTCCCATGAATGTGGTGAGCTACAGCAGCACTCAAGCCGATCTGGATGCTTCCACCACCTGCCGCCCTCCAGACAGCGGCTCCCAACCTCCAGACACCGTGACCGGCTCCTACCCGCCACCAGACACCGGGCGAATTTCACACCGTTAGCCGTCAGATTT
This sequence comes from Myripristis murdjan, assembly GCF_902150065.1. Lineage (NCBI taxonomy): Eukaryota > Metazoa > Chordata > Actinopteri > Holocentriformes > Holocentridae > Myripristis > Myripristis murdjan. The sequence continues at coordinate 28,724,509 of NC_043994.1, forward strand.
GTGCGTTTCGCGACAGGTGCATTTTTGCACAGACGTATGCCTAACGTCGGATGTAACAATAACAATAATAATAAAGGTATACTGTTAATTTACCATACATCGGCGCTGTCACACTGTGTCCACTTTGGGTGGAGATAAAAGGCAGGTGGATCAGGAGGCAGCAGGGAGAGGTAGGCTATTTCTCCAGGGGGCCACTGGACACAGTGGGTTACCCGGCTGCTCATATATGAATCCCTGCAGGCTTTCTATGTTTTTTTCGGGTGCATATTTGTGATTTTTTTTTTGTGCATTCGTTGAAAGACAGGGTGACATATTTTAGGCCATTTTTGTCGTGGCGAATGCTGAAAGAGTCGGCCTTTAATGGTTGTCCTCGTTCGCCCTGCATCCCATATGAAACTGCACGTCAAACCAGACTTTACAGACAAGCCCCCAAGGTGTGTTTGAACTTAGTGTGTCTGCCTCGGTTATGGCTTGGTGGTGGGAAGATTTGTCACGTCCTTCTCGGCGACGGTTTCTTTATCACACCGGTGAAAACATTGTTGCTGGTGGTGAGTTCAGCATCCTTTAACAGACACCAAGCAGCTCCTCCAACCACTCATCCAGGCTCAGGCCACCCAGCAAATCAAAATTCACCACAAAGTCTGACATTTTGTTCACAAAAGTCTTGAAACAAATGCAACCTAACGAGGAAGCTGAGCGCAGAGTAGTTGGTTGCTAGGCAACGCTTTGTCCGTTTACACTGGCGCAGGGATATTTTGTGCTGCGGTCTGCCAGTGGGTTACACTGATTTTACAACGGCATGGAATGCGGCTCAGCCAATCACATTTAAGGATGGGAAGCACCCGTTTTATAATTAATGAATTAATATGGGCTACTACAGTAGCCAATGAGTATTAATCTGTCTAAAGAATGAATGAGTTATTCTGCTGCGCCATCTCAGTTTGACGACATCAGCAATATCAGCCTAGCCTTATAAGCGTCAGTCTGCTGCTGCAGGGTAACATTTTTTTTTTTTTTTTAAAGCTTCCCCATCCCCAATGCCCTAGCGCCGCCTATGGTGGTGGGTGCATTTGTAGACAGCTAAGTAGCTAACATGGAGGTTAGGTATGTAGATATGAAGTAGGTAGAATGCATGTTGATGGTGTGCAGGTGAGTAATTAGCAGGAAAAGAAGCAAGTGGTACATACTGCAGTCGTAGAGGCGGTTCACCCTCAGGATGTCAATAGGGCTCATCTGCCTGGCCGTGCCGATGCATACGTCTGGGTCAGGGATTGGCACGATGGTGGGCTCTCTGTTTCTAGAGAAGGAATACCTGCAGCACAAGCACAGCAAATTATGGAGCTGATGCTATATCAGTTGTTACACTACCAACCAAAGAACATTGACTACTTCAAAGCCTGATATAAGTCCTCTGTGGCTCTGCACCTCTTTGTCGTGTGTTTTGGTCAGTTGTTGACTTGCAAATTGTTGTCGTTAGGGGAGACTGGTAATTGTGTTTGATTTGGAGCCTTGCATGCTGTGTTTGGATATTTTCGGAGCATTTTGGATATGAAATTGTTTGTTGCTCCAAGCTGCATCCTGGTGCAGAGAGTTGCATAATGCATTTTGAAAAAGGGAACTGTAACCAACTGTACAAGTAAAAAAAAGAAAAAAACAGAGAAAATGGAGGCACTACCTTCCATAGTGCATCACAGAGCCGTAGTCATATCGAGTGTCGAGGTTCCTGCTCTCTTGAACCTTCTCGAAATTGTGCTCTTGTCCTGAAGGAGAATGACACCACTTTATCAAATGCTGTTGTTGTTTAATTTCCCTGTTAAAACTGTTGAAGAGTAAAGTAACTGACTAAAAGTGTCCATGAGATATGCACAGGCCACATGCCATGTCCATGTGCCTTGCACATCATCATGATTTGTTTGCATGCGTCCTCCTTCTGGAGTTTTCCAGAAGGTGAGCTAGTAACACAGCCGAGCGTCCTGCACATGCACTCTATAGGCCCGTTTCCACCGCAGGAACTTCGGGGTAATTTTACGGGGCCTGGGCCGTTGGTGCGCTACCATGCTAACGCTAACATGCTAGCTAACATTAGCTAATGCTAACAACACGCTTTTTTAACAACACGCATTTTGACGCCCCGGTCAAAATGGTCGCGCAACAATTTGGGCTTCATATGCATACCTTAACAATAGGACTGCATACAGTCCTATGCCTGAATTAATAGCCTACACCAGTGTTTCCCAGCCTTTTTTGTCTTGTGTACCCCCTGAGCCTTTTTGTCAGGCCACGAGTACCCCCTCACTCATACGTGGCTACGGGGGGCGGGGGGGGGGGGTAAACAGCAAAATTTCAGAGAGTAATTGCTGTCTGGCACGATTGTACATCTCTCTCTGAACTCTCTTATGCTGCTTTGAAATTTGCCATTAAGTGCTGAGCCCTCAGCATGTTCATAGGTTTTAAATAATGCTATTAAAAGCAATAATCTTAATTTCTTTACTCACTGTTCTATTTCCACTACAAGAACTAGAAACTCAAAATAAGCTCTAAAACTACAGGAAATACCTTGAATAATCCAACTACATCAAACTATTCTTCAAAAAAATGTATTGTCGTGTCAACAAAAAACAAAGCAAGATATGGCATCAAATAGTGACATATGTTTGAGCCGTACACTGTCCCTTTTGGAGCAAATAAGAAAATGAAATGAAACTATGCCACAAAATAATGCAGTTTAAAATGCAAAAAATAGATATCTATCTAAAGACAAACTCAAAATATCAGTAAAGAACTATTTCTGACATTAATATCCTAACAGACTTTTTGAAAGTCTCATTAGCTATTAGCTTAAACAGCGAGCTGAAAGAGGCAGGTTTTGGACCAAGCAGGGAAAATATCGCTTTTCATATTACAGCCTTGTGCTTGGTGAACAAGTGGTGTGATAAATGACCCACTGGCTTTCACTTGAGGAGGATTTCTTGCTAGTTCTCATCAGGCTGCTGCCTCTCAGGCTGACGGACTGAAAGTTACCGAGCTGCCGGGAGCAGGATGCGGACCAAACCACTTTGAGGGACCAAACCACTGTGAGGCATGGGGGAGGTCATAACTTTTAAACACTTAAAAACCCACTATTTTACATTTATAATTAGCACCGCTTGCAGTGCACTTTCATTGAATATTACTATATTATTCAAAATTTATGGATGGAGGGGTCTTGTCCCCCCCCGACACCCCCAGGATTTCCGCCTATGTTTTCACGTACCCCCTGCAATGTGCTCGCGTACCCCTAGGGGTACGCGTACCCCCGGTTGGGAAACACTGGCCTACACCTCTTATTTTTCCCGATTTCCCGAGCATTTATATGGGCTAGGCAAACTTCAATCCACATGATAAAAATTAATCTATGGACCACCAAAGTAACGTTTGACTGTTTAATTAAATCAACTTAACCACGGTTGGAGGGTGTGCTCCAGTACGGTACGGGCGCTCATGGTACGGGCGCTCATGGTACGAGCGCTCATGCACGAGCACATGCACAGTCATGCACGCAGCGTGCGAACGTGGATACAACGTAAATCATGCCGTCCTCCTGCTTCCGCAAAATAGTTTAATGCGCGCAGCGCGATTAACTGCGAGTCGCGGCATTGCACAATCAATAATCAACTAATAATAATAATCAACCAGATCCAGCACACCTGACCGGATGGAGTGGAAAAATTTACAATAGAGAACAAGTCAGATTTGGCGTGAGGTTTCTCTCTCGAGCGTGAGAGCGTGAGATTGAGGCTGAATGCGTGACTGTCACGGCCAATGCGTGAGAGTTGGCAACCCTGGACACGGCAGGTGAGTGGGCCGAGCGAGAGGACGTTCCTGTAGTAGTTCCTGCCCCCCAAATACTACCAGGAACTTCTTCAGTGGAACGGGCCTAATAGGTCTGATCAGGTGGGAAACTTTCTTTATGCATGTATGGCCCTCTACAGATCTGCTAATGCATATTTGCACTGAATATTATGTATTTATTTTGATATTTGATATTTAATATTTTTCTTTTTCATATGCGTACAGTAAATGTTGATTTAAATGTTTCACTTGTTCATATTCCTGTATGGTTTGCCAAAAAAATCCTGTTGAATTGGGCAACATGGGTACAGAGGGTGTTTGCAGTGGGGCTCACCACACATGATGTTCTCCCACGCGATGCGAACGTGCTCGTCCCGGTCGGAGCGGGTCTGCTCGTGGTTGAAGCCCAGAGCGTGGAGGAGCTCGTGCTGGATGACATGATGGTAAACACAGCCAGAGCGTTGCAGAGACAATACCTGGCCACCGCCAATACGCCCGACGTACGAGTAACACCTGAGGTTTCAAATGATCACAGTTGATGGTAAGAATCACAATCACAATCAGTAACACTGCAGTCTTCTCCACACAGGAAGTGGTGAACTGAAATCAAAAACCTTCTCCTCGACAGCAGCGAGCCTGCAAAAACCTCAGCTTTGGTTTAAATGCATAGATTTTGATCTAGTTACTGTTATATTTAACCTTAATTAGTGGTTAAGTTATTTATCCCCTTATTTCTTTATCCATTGGTTCTTACCAGTACTGTTTGAATATATATGACTTTTGTTGGATTATGAATTACTCAGTTTAGGATTTGATGTTTAGTTTAACATCTTGTTCTCCTTTATCTTCTGTTTGCCAGATAAACCAGCTCTCATGATAAGAATAAATATACTGGACTGGAACTCCTACCCATGCTCATTTGTTTTAACTGACAAGCCATTGTGTTGATATCACTCCTGAACCATACACTAAAAGTAATATTCTTCAGACGAATCTTTGGAAACCTTGGGATCTCCACTAGAAAGTACAATAAAATTGATGCCATGCAGCAAAGATGAACCCATTCATGGGACTGGCAGCATTAAAGAAATCTAAACAAATTAACTTTTTCTTTCAAAACCATAGGTGCTTATGGGAAAATTACCAGAAAATGCAAAATTACAACAACAACAACAACAACAACAACAAAAGACTATTAAAGATAGCAATTATCAAAAAACAAGTAAATAAACAAATACATAAAAATTAAAAAATTACCTGAACATAACATTGCAAGAAAACAATCAGAAAATTATCCAGAAAAAAAAGTAAGACGTTACACAAAATTACAAAATTATTAGAAATTTAGCAAAAAGTCCACTGAAAATTCTTACACAATTACCAAACATTTACCAGAAATGATCAAAAACAAAAAAGGATACAGATAAGGATAAGCACAACATAAATCTATATTTATAACTGTTAAACTTATACATTTCAAATTATAAATGCAGTTAAATGATATTAAAATTAGCACTAAATTACAAAATAAAATTGTTTAAAAATCTACATCTTATCTTTTCTGTGTGGATGAATGTGTGATTAATGATTACACAAATGTGTAAATAGAATGCTGTTGGGACGTGTGTGTGTGTGTGTGTGTGTGTGTGTGTGTGTGTGTGTGTGTGTGTGTGTGTACGCGTGCATTCGCATTTATACATGCATTTATGTAATTAATAATCCTTTCTTGTTGTTCTTGAAGTCCAGTTCATGGCTCTTGGCTTTGAATAGTTTTGATGCTGACTTTTATGTTTTTTCATTTGGAACTGCATTTTGAGAAGTGTGACAGACAATTAACAACATTATATGTGCATGCATGAATGTCCATGTGTGTGTGTGTGTGTGTGTGTGTGTTTTGAGTGTGTGCATGCATGTACAGCCGGTGTGTGTGTGTGTGTGTTTGTGTGTCGTGGGGCTCCTACCCCCTATCGGACTGGATGTCCACAAAGTCCGTCTGATTCTCCCAAGGGATGAAGCGGATGCAGGTGGAGCGGGAAAACGACCGCAGGCCCTCTATGATGATGGCTCTCTCCCTTTGGGCTTCACAGTTGAAACAACAGTTATCATTTGAATTGTTGTGAGGATAACTTCTCTCTAACCCTAAAGTTAGAGGGACTGCAGAAGAATCCTCTCATTTCTCCATCAGCTTCAGAATGTACAGCAAACACACTCATCAAATAAGTCAAAATAATAATAAAGCACTTAAATCACCACTGCAAAATGTGGCATGGAGAAATAAAACTAACTTTTAAAACTAAATGTATAATATAATACTAGGCCTATGTTCAGTATAGCACTTTATATTTGCTGTACATAAATGAATCACAAAAGTCAAGATAATAATAATAATGATGAACTTAGATTAAGTATACACTGCAAAATATAGCAAGAGTGTGAAAAATAAATTAAAATAAAAAAATTTAATAGAAAAGAGAAAATAATTATTAAAATATGTTACATGTAGCACTTTGCAAACCAGCAATGATACTAAAGATAATAATATTAATGTTAATAATCATAAAATAAGAAAATAGTTAATAATTCAGTACAAATACAGCTAACAAAGCCAAAGTGGCTGGCAGGCTGTGGCAGGCGGCTGAGTGGGGCTCTTACAGTACTGGTTGGAGATGCGGTACGGCACATTGACATCACCATCAGATGATTTGGGCCACATGCAGTCTCTGGCTGTGCAGGGATCAGCGTTTCGAAGGCCGGTGTGCACCACAATGTCTCCAAACATCAACTTGGGGTCGTTTTCATCCTTACCTGCAACATGACAGAAAGACCATTGCAGAAATCTGTTGTTGTGAACTTGGTACTTGCACTTCATGTTAGTTGATTTCACTCAGATTAAGAGCCTGGATATAGTCCATAATCTGTCCTACACTTCCCATTTCACACCATACTTTGCATTCCACGTACTGAAACTGACACTTGTTTACCATTTCTACCATTATTGCTTATTCTACTCTCAGAAAAATACTGGTTCTCAAATGGTTCTTCAGATGCTCTCTGGCTCTACCATCAGCAGCTGAAGAACCTCTTGTACAAGAGCTTCTTCATTTTTACTGGAGTTATTTGGTGGCGGCAGCCTGAAATTAGGATTGCATCTAACAATTCTTTTCATTCTGAATTAATATGCAGATTATTTTCTCAGTGAATACATTTATGTCTTGATTTATAAACCGTTGGAAAACAGTGAAAAATGCCTGTCACAAGTGACTTTTTTCGAATTATTTTTTCTCTTTCCCCTAGGCAGGGGAAAAGAGAGGGGACGAACTGCAGCAAAGGGCCTGAGGTTGGATTCCAACCCAGGACACTGCAGTCAGGATTCAGCCTTTGCTCATGGTACACACACTTAACCGGTGAGCCACCGAGGTACCTCCAGCTGCTGACATTATAATACTGCCCTTAAAATTTGAATTAAAATGCTCAAAGCACCATTTATTTATAGAACCCATTTCTAAAAAGATTCTTTACTAAACCAGTTGGGTCCACAAAGAACTTTATATTTGAACTTTTGATTCTATTTCTATTCTCCATTTTTAGCTCCAGTTTATACTTTTATATTTTTGTGTACATTCTATTTATGTTCCATGGGTATGCTTATGTTCCATATTTGGAACATAAGCATACCCATGTTTTCCCACAGGGATGAATAAAGTTTCATTTTGCCTCATGAAATCCATAATGGGCAACATAAGATGAGTGCAACAGAGAGCAGAATACCAATATTAGCGTTGGCCTTCTCAATCAGCGTTGAGACTGAGAACTCATCATCATCGATGGTGTTACCTGTGGAAGGAAAATAGCTCAGTGTAAATTAGTCCAGTATAAAATAATATGTTTACTGGAAAAAAAAAAACTGATAGATAGATAGATAGATATGAAGACAAGTAGCTTACCAGAGGCTTCATCACTCTTCTCTCGTGAAGCCTGCAATGAGACATGGGAAATCAGATTACTTATGAATGAATAAATGCAGAATAAGTGAAACAAACTTTCCCTGTGGAGAGAGATTAGTGCTGGCAGAAATTAGAGATGAATTGCATGATATAATAAATTTTATATTGTCATGTATAACCAGTGGTAAAGGCAAATAAAATGCCTGCATTTCTTATATTTTATCAAGAGGAAGAAAGCAATCAGTTATTTCTAGATTATGTCGCTTAGTCTGATGCAAAATGTCTCGTGTTGGTTTAGATTCAGTCACTGAGATGTCCACCCTCACCCACGAGGTGCACTGAGTCACTGGGTGTTTGGATGCCATTAAGATTTGAGAAAACTATATTTCAAATCATAATTAAATAACTGAATTGCAATTTTTGAGTTCGACTGTTTAATTTGAGCATGAACAATTTATGAAATTTATCAAAATATATTCCCATACATGCACTGATCACATGGAGTGCTGAGACATACCTGTATGGTAAAACTGCGGACTGAGCAGAAAACAAGGGTCAACACTGCGATCTGTAGGACGGAGCACATGGCTGTCTGTAGGGCAGCAGCACACCAAGAAGACGCCTGAGGAAAAAACCCAAGGACTGAAGGTTATATAGACTGGAGGGCTAACTGCTTTTCATCCAAATAAGGCCTGCTGCTCGTGAAACAGAGATTGACAAATTCAGCATGAGTGATCAAAACTGCAAGTCGCCATTATTGCTCAAAATCACACTGTGGTTTTGTGTAAGGCCATGCTGATCTTTTTGAAGATGGTAAGAAAGATGAATCATAAAGTAGCACATTCCTTCCCAGAGGAAATATCTTGTATCCCAGGTCACAGTCCTCACTACATTATCTAACTTCAGTTAACAACTGATCAATTAGTCCTTCACATTTTCACTTAACACTTTCTCACCCACTGGAAGTGCTTGTACTCCATAGAGAGACAGGCTTCATATTGTCAGCAATAATTAGGGGCCGGGTCCTGCCGGGTCCCTCTTGTATTCCTGCATGTTCTTTTTTCTTTCTTTCTTCCGAGGAAGTCCTACTTTTGCACAAAGGTCCAGTCCCATGCCAGATTACCTCAGCTGCAAACACAAGCCAATAGTGCTGATGGTGGCGCTATAGCAAGCCTCTAAATTTCAAAACTTTGAAAATTCATAACAAATCAACCATATGTGCTACAGCCGTAAAACATTTGGCATCAGCTCTCATGTGGACTTTTCAGGGCAGACACCCTAAATACTAAATATGAGCAAACTAATGGAAACCTAAAGGAGCCCAGAGGTTGCCGTGTATTTTATCAGGCTTTTATTTAACCCTCTGAATTAAATTCCCCTCATTTATTTTCAGAAATATTTTTTAAAAAATCACTACATCAGTCTACAAGATCAATTTTTGGTTGGACAGTGTAGAGTCATGAGTAAAAAAAAACAAACAAACAAACAAAAAAAAACAAGAAGAATTCCTTCTTCCTCTTCTCTGCAAACTTGAAAAAAAAAAGTGAGAGGAAAACAAACAGAATTAAAATAAGAAGTCTAAGTAAAATGTATTAATTTTATAAAAGAAGAAGAAAGGGGAAAAAAATACTCAGCCTAACTTGGAAAAAAGGTCCACAAGTTGGGGACCTTAATCCACTGGGTTCTCATCAAATGAGCCATCTTTTCACCCCCACTGTAGACTGGCAGCGCTGCCTCCCAGGGGCACATCCACCATGGTGGCATGGGTTTGCAGCTGCCACTCTAAAAACAGGCCCTGCCACCTCAGCTGCCACCCCAGTTTAGACAATCTAATAGGAAAAATAATTATTGTTCAAAATTTACAAGACTGAACTCTACTGTCCGCGTGCAAGTGAATGCAGCATGAAATTGTGGAATGCATTTTTCAGAGCGATTTCACCACTGATACAACCAGAATAAGGTCATTTTTTACTTTTCAGCTCTAAAGAAATTTGAATAAACAGAACTGTGTTAAGCTAGTGGCTCTGGATTCAAACGCTTCGTGGTGTTTGATCATCTTTCTTTCTGTCTTTCTATCTAGCCAGCTATCTATCTATCTGACACCCAGTAAAATTTCCATGTGACCCTTTAGCCCTTCATGTATATTAGTGTAGATCTGACCCTGCAGCCCCCTGGCTGTGCTTTTGGTTTTGGTTCTGGCTCAGGAAGCTGCTTTACAGGCGGCAGATTTCAGGCCAAAAAAGTAGCACAAGCAGATACTACGCTGGAAACCTCCAGGAAAGCTAGCTTGAGATCTGAAACCTTTTTTGTATTTGTCGTGACCCGATCCGTACCTCCTGCCTGATAGGTCATGTCTTATAACTGTTATGTGATCAAAGATGGTGTGTGTTAAACTGTTGTAGAAAACCACTATCACACTCCAGGTCATGCTGTTAAACTGATTATCATTCATGGCTGTTCTGATACTCAGTGTAACAGCACTTGCTTTCATGTGATGTTGCTTAATTAAAGAGTAGCCTACAGATCACGTTAGTAGCAGGTACCTGTTCGTCCATGTTAAAGCACGACTGAGGTGAGCTTTGCCAATGCTAAGCAAATGTTAACAATAATGCAATGGCCGTGGGTGAAGTAGAAATATGCAAGACGGTGTTGTGTTCATATGAGTTCTCCAATTGTGGGCACAGTTGCAGAATCTTGGGGCTCATGAGGTTCAGACAGTCTTGCAAAATCAGACAAAATGACTAAGGGTTTGTTTTTGCAGAATAATCACGAATAAAAAAAAATACACTGAACAAAAGATACATTGAAAGTCTTTCATTTAAAAAGGACCTTCCCGGTGACTTTGAATGTTTGGTCAATTTTTACCTTACAGGTGAGGACTCAAATTTCACAAATTCACTGACTTCAGCCTCGATTTGACAAAATGAAGACGGACTTGTGACTTTTTTTTAATTGAAATTTTCAGTTTCAGTCGCAAACACACACATACAAGAAAAAAAAAACTAAAAACATTCTCCTCCATATATTACAACACTATTACAACACTATTAAAACACAAATAAATAAATAAATAAATAAATAAATAAATAAATACCAGTAATAAAAACAGATATCAGCTAACAGATGGGAGAAAGGGAAAAAAGTGAAAGAGAGAGGAAACGAGAAATAAGTACATGAATAGGACAAAGTTTCCACCAAAAGCATCCAATATCACATAACAAAACCAACATGTAAATTTGTTCTGATAAGTGAATACATCATATTTTGTCATATTTTTTGTCATTTCCGCTTTATTTGACAGTGACAGTAAAGAGAGACAGGAAAGGCAGGAGAGGAGCCAAGGGGCCTGAACTCAGATTCGAGCTCAGGACGCTGCCATTGCGTTTGGTTTTCATGAAAGAGTCGCTCTCATGTGTCGTCACTCCCTGTCCAATCAGTGGCCTGCACAGCGTTTACGTCACATTTCGGCTCGACTCAGCTCGCCAAAATAGTACCTGCTACCAGGTACTATCACCTAATGGAAAAGCTTACAAACCGAGTAGAGTCGAGCCGAGTAGGTACTAGTGGAAAAGCGCCAAAAGACACTTGTGTATGCATGCGCTTGTAGGGGTGTGTGTGTGTGTGTTCAGGAGAACAGGGCAGATTGAGACAGAGAGAAGGGTAAAGTCAGTTGTTTGAGTAGAAGTGAATAAATACTCCTTTCCCTCTGATGTACAGTACAGGCCAAAAGTTTGGACACACCTTCTCATTCAATGCATTTTCTTTATTTTCATGACTATTTACATTGTAGATTCTCACTGAAGGCATCAAAACTATGAATGCACACATGTGGAGTTATGTACTTAACAAAAAAAAGTGAAATAACTGAAAACATGTTTTATATTCTAGTTTCTTCAAAATAGCCACCCTTTGCTCTGATTACTGCTTTGCACACTCTTGGCATTCTCTCCATGAGCTTCAAGAGGTAGTCACCTGAAATGGTTTTCACTTCACAGGTGTGCCTTATCAGGGTTAATTAGTGGAATTTCTTGCTTTATCAATGGGGTTGGGACCATCAGTTGTGTTGTGCAGAAGTCAGGTTACTACACAGCCGACAGCCCTAATGGACAACTGTTAAAATTCATATTATGGCAAGAACCAATCAGCTAACTAAAGAAAAACGAGTGGCCATCATTACTTTAAGAAATGAAGGTCAGTCAGTCCGGAAAATTGTAAAAACTTTAAATGTGTCCCCAAGTGGAGTCGCAAAAACCATCAAGCGCTACAACCAAACTGGCACACATGAGGACCGACCCAGGAAAGGAAGACCAAGAGTCACCTCTGCTTCTGAGGACAAGTTCATCCAAGTCACCAGCCTCAGAAATCGCAAGTTAACAGCAGCTCAGATCAGAGACCAGATAAATGCCACACAGAGTTCTAGCAGCAGACCCATCTATAGAACAACTGTTAAGAGGAGACTGCGCCAATCAGGCCTTCATGGTCAAATAGCTGCTAGGAAACCACTGCTAAGGAGAGGCAACAAGCAGAAGAGATTTGTTTGGGCCAAGAAACACAAGGAATGGACATTAGACCAGTGGAAATCTGTGCTTTGGTCTGATGAGTCCAAATTTGAGATCTTTGGTTCCACCCGTCGTGTCTTTGTGAGACGCAGAAAAGGTGAACGGATGGATTCCACATGCCTGGTTCCCACTGTGAAGCATCGAGGAGGAAGTGTGATGGTGTGGGGGTGTTTTGCTGGTGACACTGTTGGGGATTTATTCAAAATTGAAGGCACACTGAACCAGCATGGCTACCACAGCATCCTGCAGCGACATGCCATCCCATCCGGTTTGCATTTAGTTGGACCATCATTTATTTTTCAACAGGACAATGAGCCCAAACACACCTCCAGGCTGTGTAAGGTCTATTTGACCAAGAAGGAGAGTGATGGAGTGCTGCGGCAGATGACCTGGCCTCCACAGTCACCGGACCTGAACCCAATCGAGATGGTTTGGGGTGAGCTGGACTACAGAGTGAAGGCAAAGGGGCCAACAAGTGCTAAACACCTCTGGGAACTCCTTCAAGACTGTTGGAAAACCATTTCAGGTGACTACCTCTTGAAGCTCATCGAGAGAATGCCAAGAGTGTGCAAAGCAGTAATCAGAGCAAAGGGTGGCTATTTTGAAGAAACTAGAATATAAAACATGTTTTCAGTTATTTCACCTTTTTTGTTAAGTACATAACTCCACACGTGTTCATTCATAATTTTGATTCCTTCAGTTAGAATCTCCAATGTAAATAGTCATGAAAATAAAGAAAACGCATTGAATGAGAAGGTGTGTCCAAACTTTTGGCCTGTACTGTAAATATAAATATCTATCAGTCCCACACACACAGGGGCTGTGCGATCACACCCTTCCACTCCATATATACATGAATGCTGCATGTGACAGTGGACGTGGTCCTCACACAAAGCTGTGCTCTCCTTGCAGACGGTGTCGGAGCGCGTGATGCAAGACAAATTCCCATGTGACGTACATCTTGTTTTATTGTATCTCTTTTTCCCCATTTTTTAAATGAAAATGCATTTCAGTACCTTTATAAATGTACTATATGTTAAAGTTCATTCATTGCACAGCTAAATTAAAATATGCACATGTACAGGGAATTCCCATTAGGTTGCCCTTCCTAATAACCAGCGCATTGCACATATCTGAATTTCAGAAACCTGTACAAGCTGTATAAAACTACACCAATCAGCAGCACCAAAGCCAGGAGGAGTTCCAGCTGCTTGCAAATTAAACATATTTACAAGTCAGCATGAATATGACAAGGTAAGGTATGACATTCTTTGACATTTTTGATCACAGCTTGCTCACATTTTCAAGGTAATAACGTAGACCTCTTGTACTAGGGACAAGGTACACTATATTACCAAAAGTATTCGCTCACCCATTCAAATGATCAGAATCAGGTGTCCTAATCACTTGGCCTGGCCACAGGTGTATAAAATCAAGCACTCAGGCATGCAGACTGTGAAACAAGACATTTGTGAAAGAATGGGCCGCTCTCAGGAGCTCAGTGAATTCCAGCGTGGAACTGTCATAGGATGCCACCTGTGCAACAAATCCAGTCGAGTCTGGGTTTGGAGGTTGCCAGGAGAACGGTACATTTCAGACTGCATTGTGCCGACTGTGAAATTTGGTGGAGGAGGAATTATGGTGTGGGGTTGTTTTTCAGGAGCTGGGCTTGGCCCCTTAGTTCCAGTGAAAGGAACTTTGAATGCTTCAGGATACCAAAACATTTTGGACAATTCCATGCTCCCAACCTTGTGGGAACAGTTTGGAGCGGGCCCCTTCCTCTTCCAACATGACTGTGCACCAGTGCACAAAGCAAGGTCCATAAAGACATGGATGACAGAGTCTGGTGTGGATGAACTTGACTGGCCTGCACAGAGTCCTGACCTGAACCCGATAGAACACCTTTGGGATGAATTAGAGCGGAGACTGAGAGCCAGGCCTTCTCGACCAACATCAGTGTGTGACCTCACCAATGCGCTTTTGGAAGAATGGTCAAAAATTCCTATAAACACTCTCCTCAACCTTGTGGACAGTCTTCCCAGAAGAGTTGAAGCTGTAATAGCTGCAAAAGGTGGACCGACATCATATTGAACTCTATGGGTTAGGAATGGGATGGCACTTCAGTTCATAGTATGAGTAAAGGCAGGTGAGCGAATACTTTTGGTAATATAGTGTATGTCCTATTCCTGCTGTACTTTGTGAGGGTATGTGGCATAGCTGTCTAGTTGGTATATTCTCCCCTGGTGTCAAATATTAAGTTAATATATTGTTCTTTTGTCCAACCAGGTGGTTTTTGTCCCGTGGTTAGTCTCTCTTAATTCCCCTGACTTTGGTTCCCTGTTCATCCATCAGTTTGTATTTGTGGTTAATTTCTTGCTAGCCTCCTCGTTCCTCTTGTTGATTTGCATCAGTGCAGTTTGTGTTAGTGGCGGTCTGAAAATCAGCCAGTCTGCATGTTGTAAAGGAGGCCTTTTATTTTATCCTTGCTCTATACCTGTGCAACAGTAGGTTTACACCACCTTGTTTGTGCCAGTTGCAGGTCGGTTTGGCTGCTAGAATCATGCAGGTGGTTGATCCCAGGATGATCCCAAGCCCTTGTGTGCGTGTCTTGCAGTGAGTGTGAGCAAATGTGCGTGTGAATCATGTTGGTGGTGGTGAAGAACCTTTCCCATAATCCCCTCTTCTTGTGGGTTTCCCCGGCATCCTTTCCTGTGTTGGTTGTTATATTTTTTACATTTTTAGAATATTTTTGTAATAAGAATCTATTATTAACCTGACTCTTGCAGCTTTTATCCACCATGGTCGGGTGTCAAACCTTGTGCCATGGAGGGCCAAGAGGCTGCAGGTTTTTATTCCAACCAAAAACCACACCAGGTGATTTCACTGGTTACCTCACCTTCAAGCAGAGAGAGGGGACCAAACAGTGAAATCACCTGGCGGAGGTTTTGGTTGGAACGAGAACCTATAAACTACTAAGAGATCCGGAGCAAATAACACTGACAAGAAAATATCCAGAGATGTTCTGAAGGGCACAGCTGAAGTTACAATGAGCAGGCTTGAGGCAGGAGAATATACATGCTTTGCTGAAGATATTTAATCAAGTCATCAAGTGGCCATCAAAAGAAGTGAAAATGAAATTTAAGCATCATTGGTTATTTGTTTCACACACACTTCATGTGTGATTATGGCAGCTAAAAAAAAAATAAATGAAAAACTGACAATAGTCTTGCTAAATTAAAGCTAAATCTAAACTGCATTACAGCACAAGCACAGAGGTTAAATTGCTGGTTAAAAATAAAAAGCTGCAGACTGCTTCATTTCTTCTTGATTATTCAGTCAGCTCTCCCTGTTGGAAAAAGAAGCAAGACATGTCATTCATATAGAGGTATGAACATGCCAACACACACACACACACACACACACACACACACACACACACACAGACCAGATAAGCCCTGAATTAAAATTCAATCATTTTAGAGACTACAGTGCAGTTTTTAAAAAAAAAAATGTCTATCTTGAAATTAAGATTATGCATTAGTAAAGAAATGGAGAAATGTATCAGAGGCTTGTACTCTACTGGAGACAGGTCATTTGCTCAGTAAGAAACCAAATGCAACACTCTCCAGGGAACGTTGAGTGAGGCTTGGCTGAGCCTCTGTCACTGTGTTATTTTACCGGCACAACAGAAACAGGAAGCTTCACACCTACAAATATTGTCCTTACTTCTCTTTGTATACCATCACTGAATGTCTTCTTCACAGGTTCAGGTCAGTAAAGGAGGCAGTTGAATCTGAGAGCATGATTCAACCAGAAAGCCAAAGTCACAAATGCGGCGTGCTTTCTTGAACATATTGTTGCACAGTTGGTGCAGGTTTTCTTCCCTCTAGGTCTGTGTTTACCAGCACACTAAGATTTGTGTTGTCCTGATGTGATTACATTCAGTACCTTTGAGTATGGAAGCTAATATCGGCGAATATGACTACGTTTAGAGTTTGCATTTCCAAGTACAGCCATAGATTTTTGTTTTTACATTCTGGGTGGTTATTTTGGCTCACTGGTTGGGGTAAAGCTTAGTGTTAGGTGACCAAATGATGAGGGTTAGGGTTAAGGTCAGGGCTAGGCATAAGCTGGTCATGTCTGGCATTAGGGAAAGAGTCAGGGTTAAGGGTTCACAAAGTTTTCATGGCTAAGAGCCAGTTTAGGGACGCAACATTGGCTTGAGAAAGAAAACAGAGCACAAAATAATTCCAAAACTAATCTTTTGTTGTTGTTTTTTTAAATAGCCTGTTATTTTTAAGCCATGCCCATTGTAAATCATATAAGAAATGCATGTGTACAGTTGATGCTCTGGGAATAGTTAGCAGCCAGTAATGCTGGGCAGTGCAGACTCTTGTTGTTCAATGTTAGTTGTGCGCTCTTCACCCATAAACTTGTACATTGTATGATTGACATCATAATGGTGTTTTATGTTTAACCCCTCAAATGCTGGTCAAAAGCACATGATATTCACTTGCTTGCAAATTAGGCATCATTTTATCCAAACCATGAGGCACAACAAAGTAAGTGTTGCTCCTTTTCTCTTGAAAATTCCTTTTCTCCTCATTGACAATATTTTTGCGCTATTCTGTGGCTGAAAACACCAACATGTGTCACAATGGAATTCACAGGATAATTCAGAAGCTCCCAAGCTTATATTTTTATTAAAACAACCACAGTGTAAAACAAAGCATTTAGGGAATAATTATCATAAACATGACTTTATGTTTGAATTTTTTAGCTGTGGCTCACTGAGGTATTAGCAGATCAAACTTCTTGCTGCATAATGAGCTGACATTTTGAAATGTAGGCCAATTTGGGTTACATGTACAATCCCAATTCATCCCACTCAGAAACTGGAATACTTGATAAACCAGACACGACATGAGCGGGGCATAACCTCCGACTTTCACGTTAGCCAGCAGCTAACATTAGCCTGATGAGATGCTGTGAAAATCCCAAGTTAATGCACCAAAACGTAGCTGTGTTTATGACTCAGAACAAAAAACGCTGTAGAACTCTGAATTCAACATCTGGACTTGCAGCACATGATTTCATGCCAACACATTATAGGCTTCAAGATAACAGGGCAAGTTCAGGAGACAAACAAAAAGCATACTAGGTTGTGTAAGTGATGTAGGTAGGTAGGTTTCAGGGAAGAAAACAGGTAGGGTTGTGGGTGCATTTGTAGACAGGTCAGTAGCTAACATGGAGGTTAGGTATGTAGATATGAAGTAGGTAGAATGCATGTTGATGGTGTGCAGGTGAGTAATTAGCAGGAAAAGAAGCAAGTGGTACGTACTGCAGGCGTAGAGGCGGTTCACCCTCAGGATGTCAGTAGGGCTCATCTGCCTGGCCGTGCCGATGCATACGTCTGGGTCAGGGACTGGCACGATGGTGGGCTGTCCGTTCCTAGAGAAGAAATACCTGCAGCACAAACACAGCAAATTATGGAGCTGAAGACATCTATATCAGTTGTTACACTACCAACCAAAGAACATTGACTACTTCAAAGCCTGATATAAATCCTCTGTGGCTCTGCACCTCTTTGTCGTGTGTTTTGGTCAGTTGTTGACTTGCAAATTGTTGTCGTTAGGGGAGACTGGTAATTGTGTTTGATTTGGAGCCTTGCATGCTGTGTTTGGATATTTTCGGAGCATTTTGGATATGAAACTGTTTGTTGCTCCAAGCTGCATCCTGGTGCAGAGAGTTGCATAATGCATTTTGAAAAAGGGAACTGTAACGAACTGTAAAAGTAAAAAAAAGAAAGTGGGGCGAGAAAATGGAGGCGCTACCTTCCATAGTGCATCAAAGAGCCGTAGTCATATGGAGTGTCGAGGTTCCTGCTGTCTTCAATCTTCCTGAAATTGTGCTCTTTTCCTGAAGGAGAATGACACCACTTTATCAAATGCTGTTGTTGTTTAATTTGCCTGTTAAAACTGTTGAAGAGAAAAGTAACTGACTAAAAGTGTCCATGGTTAAGAGATATGCACAGGCCACATGCCATGTCCATGTGTCCCTTGCACATCATCATGATTTGTTTGCATGCCTCCTCCATCTGGAGTTTTCCAGAAGGTGAGCTAGTAACACAGCAAAGTGTCCTGCACATGCACTCTATAGGCCCGTTTCCACCGCAGGAACTTCGGGGTAATTTTACGGGGCTGGGGCCGTTGGTGCGCTACCAAGCTAACGCTAACGTGCTAACTAACATTAGCTAATGTTAACCACATGCTTTTTTAACAACACGCATTTTGACGCCCCGGTCAAAATGGTCGCGCAACAATTTTGTCACACCCAGAGCCCAGTAACTTTACAGGAACCTTCCTCCTCCTCCGCCCTCTCAGTGGAGACACGGCAGGTGAGAGGGCCGAGCGAGAGGACGTTCCTGTAGTAGTTCCTGCCCCCCAAATACTACCAGGAACTTCTTCAGTGGAACGGGCCTAATAGGTCTGATCAGGTGGGAAACTTTCTTTATGCATGTATGGCCCTCTACAGATCTGCTAATGCATATTTGCACTGAATATTATGTATTTATTTTGATATTTGATATTTAATATTTTCTTTTTCATATGCGTACAGTAAATGTTGATTTAAATGTTTCACTTGTTCATATTCCTGTATGGTTTGCCAAAAAAATCCTGTTGAATTGGGCAACATGGGTACAGAGGGTGTTTGCAGTGGGGCTCACCACACTTGACGTTCTCCAGCACGATGCGAACGTGCTCGTCCCGGTCGGAGCGGGTCTGCTCGTGGTTGAAGCCCAGAGCGTGGAGGAGCTCGTGCTGGATGACATGATGGTAAACACAGCCAGAGCGTTGCAGAGACAATACCTGGCCACCGTCTCGACGCCCGACGGACGAGTAACACCTGAGGTTTCAAATGATCACAGTTGATGGTAAGAATCACAATCACAATCACAATCAGTAACACTGCAGTCTTCTCCACACAGGAAGTGGTGAACTGAAATCAAAAACCTTCTCCTCGACAGCAGCGAGCCCGCAAAGCCTCAGCTTTGGTTTAAATGCATAGATTTTGATCTAGTTACTGTTATATTTAACCTTAATTAGTGGTTAAGTTATGTCTCCCCTTATTTCTTTAGACATTGGTTCTTACCAGTACTGTTTGAATATATATGACTTTTGTTGGATTATGAATTACTCAGTTTAGGATTTGATGTTTAGTTTAACATCTTTGTTATCCTTTATCTTCTGTTTGCCAGATAAACCAGCTCTCATGATAAGAATAAATATACTGGACTGGAACTCCTACCCATGCTCATTTGTTTTAACTGACAAGCCATTGTGTTGATATCACTCCTGAACCATACACTAAAAGTAATTTCCCTGGTTGGGATCAATAAAGTATATCTATCTATCTATCTATCTATCTATCTATCTATCTATCTATCTAATATTCTTCAGACAAATCTTTGGAAACCTTGGGATCTCCACTAGAAATTACAATAAAATTGATGCCATGCAGCAAAGATAACCCCATTCATGGGACTGGCAGCATTAAAGAAATCTAAACAAATTAACTTTTTCTTTCAAAACCATAGGTGCTTATGGGAAAATTACCAGAAAATGCAAAATTACAACAACAACAAAAGACTATTAAAGATAGCAATTAGCAAAAAAATAAGTAAATAAACAAATAAATAAAAATTAAAAAATTACCTGAACATTACATTGCAAGAAAACAATCAGAAAATTATCCAGAAAAAAAGTACGACGTAACACAAAATTACAAAATTATTAGAAATTTAGCAAGAAGTCCACTGAAAATTCTTACACAATTACCAAACATTTACCAGAAATGATCAAAAACAAAAAAGGATACAGATAAGGATAAGCACAACATAAATCTGTATTTATAACTGTTAAACTTCTACATTTCAAATTATAAATGCAGTTAAATGATATTAAAATTAGCACTAAATTACAAAATAAAATTGTTTAAAAATCTACATCTTATCTTTTCTGTGTGGATGAATGTGTGATTAATGATTACACAAATGTGTAAATAGAATGCTTTTGGGACGTGTGTGTGTGTGTTTGCACGCACTCGCATTTATACATGCATTTATGTAATTAATAATCCTTTCTTGTTGTTCTTGAAGTCCAGTTCATGGCTCTTGGCTTTGAATTGTTTTGATGCTGACTTTTATGTTTATGCTCATTTGGAACTGCATTTTGAGAAGTGTGACAGATAATTAACAACATTATATGTGCATGCATGAATGTGCATGTGTGTGTTTTGAGTGTGTGCATGCATGTACAGCCGGTGTGTGTGTGTGTGTCATGGGGCTCCTACCCTGAGCGGGACTGGATGTCCAGAAAGTCCCTCTGCCTCTCCCGACGGGTGAAGCGGATGCAGGTGGAGCGGGAAAACGACCGCAGGCCCTCCATGATGATGTCTCTCTCCTTTTGGGCTTCACAGTTGAAACAACAGTTATCATTTGAATTGTTGTAAGGATAACTTCTCTCTAACCCTAAAGTTAGAGGGACTGCAGAAGAATCCTCTCATTTCTCCATCAGCTTCAGAACTTAAAGCAAACACACTCAACAAATAAGTCAAAATAATAATAAAGCACTTAAATCACCACTGCAAAATGTGGCATGGAGAAATAAAACTAATTTTTAAAACTAAATTTATAATATAATACTAGGCCTATGTTCAGTATAGTGCTTTATATTTGCTGTACATAAATGAAGCACAAAAGTCAAAATAATAATAATGATGAACTTAAATAGAAAAGAGAAAATAATTATTAAAATATGTTACATGTAGCACTTTGCAAACCAGCAATGATACTAAAGATAATAATATTAATGTTAATCATCATAAAATAAGAAAATAGTTAATAATTCAGTACAAATACTGCTGTTTAAAACTGTTAATACTTCTCACTGCTGTTTAAAACTGTTAATACTTCTGTTTGAATTGTTCATATTTCTATCTTTTTATAATCCTTGTTTATAGTGTTTATATTGCTTACTGCTATTTATCATGTGTATACTGTATATTTCTTCTAAATTTGCACATTGACCTACCTCTATGCACATTTTATACACCCATGCACACAGTTTTTTCTGTTTTTTTTTGTTGCACATTGCGTTTTGCACACAGGGTTGTACTTAGATCTTATTCTGTTGTACTCAGATCTTATTCTTTATTTTTATTATTATTTTTTTATTATTATTATTTATTTACTTAATCTGTAATCTGTGGATACTGCTGAAAAAATGCAAATTTCCTGCGGGATGAATAAAGTATCTATCTATCTATCTATCTATCTAACAAAGCCAAAGTGGCTGGCAGGCTGTGGCAGGCGGCTGAGCGGGGCTCTTACAGTACTCGTTGGAGATGCGGTACGGCACGTAGACGTTGCCATCAGACGATTTGGGCCACAGGCAGTCTCTGGCTGTGCAGGGATCAGCGTTTCGAAGGCCGGTGTGCACCACAATGTCTCCAAACATCAACCTGGGGTCGTTTTCATCCTTACCTGCAACATGACAGAAAGACCATTGCAGAAATCTGTTGTTGTGAACTTGGTATTTGCACTTCATGTGAGTTGATTTCACTGAGATTAAGAGCCTGGGTATAGTCCATAATCTGTCCTACACTTCCCATTTCTCACCATACTTTGCATTCCACGTGTTGGAACTGACACTTGTTTACCATTTCTACCATTATTGCTTATTCTACTCTCAGAAAAATACTGGTTCTCAAATGGTTCTTCAGATGCTCTCTGGCTCTACCATCAGCAGCTGAAGAACCTCTTGTACCAGAGCTGCTTCATTTTTACTGGAGTTATTTGGTGGCGGCAGCCTGAAATTAGGATTGCATCTAACAATTCTTTTCATTCTGAATTAATCTGCAGATTATTTTCTTGGTGAATACATGTATGTCTTGATTTATAAACTATTGGAAAACAGTGAAAAATGCCTGTCACAAGTGACTTTTTTTCGAATTATTTTTTGGCATTTCTGTTTTATTTGACAGTGACAGTCGAGAGTCAGGAAAGGCAGGGGAAAGAGAGGGGACGAACTGCAGCAAAGGGCCTGA
Organism: Myripristis murdjan; assembly: GCF_902150065.1. NCBI lineage: Eukaryota > Metazoa > Chordata > Actinopteri > Holocentriformes > Holocentridae > Myripristis > Myripristis murdjan. The sequence goes on from NC_043994.1 coordinate 28,746,950, forward strand.
GGTTGGATTCCAACCCAGGACACTGCAGTCAGGATTCAGCCTTTGCTCATGGTACACACACTTAACCGGTGAGCCACCGAGGTACCTCCAGCTGCTGACATTATAATACTGCCCTTAAAATTTGAATTAAAATGCTCAAAGCACCATTTATTTATAGAACCCATTTCTAAAAAGATTCTTTACTAAACCAGTTGCGTCCACAAAGAACTTTATATTTGAACTTTCGATTCTATTTCTATTCTCCATTTTTAGCTCCAGTTTATACTTTCATATTTTTGTGTACATTCTATTTCTATACCCATGTTTTCCCACAGGGATCAATAAAGTTTCATTTTGCCCCATGAAATCCATAATGGGCAACATAAGATGAGTGCAACAGAGAGCAGCATACCAATATTAGCGTTGGCCTTCTCAATCAGCGCTGAGACTGAGAACTCATCATCATCGATGGTGTTACCTGTGGAAGGAAAATAGCTCAGTGTAAATTAGTCCGGTATAAAATAATATGTTTACTGGAAAAAAAACTGATAGATAGATAGATAGATAGATAGATAGATAGATAGATATGAAGACAAGTAGCTTACCAGAGGCTTCATCACTCTTCTCTCGTGAAGCCTGCAATAAGACATGGGAAATCAGATTACTTATGAATGAATAAATGCAAGAATAAGTGAAACAAACTTTCCCTGTGGAGAGAGATTAGTGCTGGCAGAAATTAGAGATGAATTGCATGATATAATAAATTTTGTATTGTCATGTATAACCAGTGGTTATCTTTTATCTTTTATCAAGAGGAAGAAAGCAATCAGTTATTTCTAGATTATGTCGCTTAGTTTGATGCAAAATGTCTCCTGTTGGTTTAGAGTCATTGAGATGTCCACCCTCACCCATGAGGTGCACTGAGTCACTGGGTGTTTGGATGCCATTAAGATTTGAGAAAACTATATTTCAAATCATAATTAAATAACTGAATTTTTGAGTTCGACTGTTTAATTTGAGCATGAACAATTTATGAAATTTATCAAAATATATTCCCATACATGCACTGATCACATGGAATGCTGAGACATACCTGTATGGTAAAGCTGCGGACTGAGCAGAAAACAAGGGTCAACACTGCGATCTGTAGGACGGAGCACATGGCTGTCTGTAGGGCAGCAGCAAACCAAGAAGACACCTGAGGAAAAAACCCAAGGACTGAAGGTTATATAGACTGGAGGGCTAACTGCTTTTCATCCAAATAAGGCCTGCTGCTCATGAAACAGAGATTGACAAATTCAACATGAGTGATCAAAACTGCAAGTCGCCATTATTGCTCAAAATCACACTGTGGTTTTGTGTAAGGCCATGCTGATCTTTTTGAAGATGGTAAGAAAGATGAATCATAAAGTAGCACATTCCTTCCCAGAGGAAATATCTTGTATCCCAGGTCACAGTCCTCACTACATTATCTAACTTCAGTTAACAACTGATCAATTAGTCCTTCACATTTTCACTTAACACTTTCTCACCCACTGGAAGTGCTTGTACTCCATAGAGAGACAGGCTCCATACTGTCAGCAATAATTAGGGGCCGGGTCCTGCCGGGTCCCTCTTGTATTCCTGCATGTTCTTTTTTCTTTCTTTCTTCCGAGGAAGTCCCACTTTTGCACAAAGGTCCAGTCCCATGCCAGATTACCTCAGCTGCAAACACAAGCCAATAGTCCTGATGGTGGCGCTATAGCAAGCCTCTAAATTTCAAAACTTTGAAAATTCATAACAAATCAACCATATGTGCTACAGCCGTAAAACATTTGGCATCAGCTCTCATGTGGACTTTTCAGGGCAGACACCCTAAATACTAAATATGAGCAAACTAATGGAAACCTAAAGGAGCCCAGAGGCTGCCGTGTATTTTATCAGGCTTTTATTTAACCCTCTGAATTAAATTCCCCTCATTTATTTTCAGAAATATTTTTAAAAAATAACTACATCAGTCTACAAGATCAATTTTTGGTTGGACAGTGTAGAGTCATGAGTAAAAAAAACAAACAAAAAAAAAACAAAAAACAAGAAGAATTCCTTCTTCCTCTTCTCTTCAAACTTGAAAAAAAAGTGAGAGGAAAACAAACAGAATTAAAATAAGAAGTCTAAGTAAAATGTATTAATTTTATAAAAGAAGAAGAAGAAAGGGGAAAAAATACTCAGCCTAACTTGGAAAAAAGGTCCACAAGTTGGGGACCTTAATCCACTGGGTTCTCATCAAATGGGCCATCTTTGCCCCCACTGTAGACTGGCAGCGATGCCTCCCAGGGGCACATCCACCATGGTGGCATGGGCTTGCAGCTGCCACTCTAAAAACAGGCCCTGCCACCTCAGCTGCCACCCCAGTTTAGACAATCTAATAGGAAAAATAATTATTGTTCAAAATTTACAAGACTGAACTCTACTGTCCGCGTGCAAGTGAATGCAGCATGAAATTGTGGAATGCATTTTTCAGAGCGATTTCACCACTGATACAACCAGAATATGGTCATTTTTTACTTTTCAGCTCTAAAGAAATTTGAATAAACAGAACTGTGTTAAGCTAGTGGCTCTGGATTCAAAGGCTTTGTGGTGTTTGATCATCTTTCTTTCTGTCTTTCTATCTAGCCAGCTATCTATCTATCTGACACCCAGTAAAATTTCCATGTGGCCCTTTAGCCCTTCATGTATATTAGTGTAGATCTGGCCCTGCGGCCCCCTGGCTGTGCTTTGGTTTTGGTTCTGGCTCAGGAAGCTGCTTTACAGGCGGCACATTTCGGGCCAAGAAAGTAGCACGAGCAGATACTACGCTGGAAACCTCCAGGTAAGCTAGCTTGAGATCTGAAACCTTTTTTGTATTTGTCGCGACCCGATCCGTACCTCCTGCCTGATAGGTCATGTCTTATAACTGTTATGTGATCAAAGATGGTGTGTGTCAAACTGTTGTAGAAAAGCACTATCACACTCCAGGTCATGCTGTTAAACTGATTATCATTCATGGCTGTTCTGATACTCAGTGTAACAGCACTTGCTTTCATGTGATGTTGCTTAATTAAACAGTAGCCTACAGATCACGTTAGTAGCAGGTCCTGTTCATCCATGTTAAAGCACGACTGAGGTGAGCTTTGCCAACGCTAAGCAAATGTTAACAATAATGCAATGGCCGTGGGTGAAGTAGAAATATGCAAAACGGTGTTGTGTTCATATGAGTTCTCCAATTGTGGGCACAGTTGCAGAATCTTGGGGCTCATGAGGTTCAGACAGTCTTGCAAAAACAGACAAAATGACTAAGAGTTTGTTTTTGCAGAATAATCATGAATTTAAAAAAATACACCCAACAAAAGATACATTGAAAGTCTTTCATTTAAAAAGGACCTTCCCGGTGACTTTGAATGTTTGGTCAATTTTTACCTTACAGGTGAGGACTCAAATTTCATAAATTCACTGACTTCAGCCTCGACTTGACAAAATGAAGACGGACTTGTGACTTTTTTTAATTGAAATTTTCAGTTTCAGTCGCAAACACACACATGCAAGAAAAAAAAAATTAAAAACATTCTCCTCCATATATTACAACACTATTAACAATACTGTTAGGGAAAACACAAATAAATAAATAAATAAATAAATAAATACCAGTAATAAAAACAGATATCAGCTAACAGATGGGAGAAAGAGAAAAAAGTGAAAGAGAGAGGAAATGAGAAATAAGTACATAAATAGGACAAAGTTTCCACCAAAAGCATCCAATATCACATAACAAAACCAACATGTAAATTTGTTCTGATAAGTGAATACATCATATTTTGTCATATTTTTTGTCATTTCTGCTTTATTTGACAGTGACAGTAAAGAGAGACAGGAAAGGCAGGAGAGGAGCCAAAGGGCCTGAACTCAGATTCGAGCTCAGGACGCTGCCATTGGGTTTGGTTTTCGTGAAAGAGTCACTCTCATGTGTCCTCACTCCCTGTCCAATCAGTGGCCTGCACAGCGTTTACGTCACATTTCGGCTCGACTCAGCTCGCCAAAATAGTACCTGCTACCAGGTACTATCACCTAATAGAAAAGCTTACAAACCGAGTAGTCGAGCCAAGTAGGTACTAGTGGAAAAGCGCCAAAAGACACTTGTGTGTGCACGCGCTTGTCGGGGTGTGTGTGTGTGTGTGTGTGTGTGTGTTCAGGAAAACAGGGCAGAGTGAGACAGAGAGAAGGGTAAAGTCAGTTGTTTGAGTAGAAGTGAATAAATATTCCTTTCCCACCCTCTGATGTACATCATAGTCCTGGTCCAGGTAAGAGGACAAGTGTTCCTGGTCTGACGATAGCAAGTTGTCACTGTTACTGACAAGCTGAGGGCCACAAATAGCCACACTCTGTGCTAGCTAGCCTAGCTAAACATTAGCCAGCTGGCTAGTAACCCCTTGATGAGCCGTTTTCTTGGCTCCCATTGAAAACATGACAGCTTTATGTTGCTTTGCTTATCCGCAAAGGTATGCACCGGCATGAAACACAAATGAAGAGCTTGTATTAAACTAAGGGCCCACGCTTGTTTTCGGCAATTAAATCACCTTTACACTGGTGTCCTAGCTATGCCACAGCAACAAGCAGAGCCTCTCTATTCTTGGATAAAGTGGAAATGCATTCCGGCCAGTGGAGCCTGGCTTGAATTCATTTCCCAGTAAAGCTCAGCCCTGTTAATTCCAGTTTGGCGCCTCATGGCACAGGTCTGGCAGTGGCAATGAAAGAATAAAGTTAAAGCACCATAGCAGTCCTGGCTTAGCTTATCATCAGCAATCACGATCATATCAAACTCCCATTTCTCCGTAACCATGTAAAAGGTCACAGCATTGCTTTGAAAGGGGTTTTCACACCTAGAAATATCAGAGCATTTCCCCCTGAGGCGGATTCTCTCATTGTGTTTTCAAGGCTACAGACTGTTTGCTTTGGTGCGAATCAGAAGACGTTCTTTGTTGCATTGTTGTGGTTTGGCAGCGTTCCACATGGCAAAATGTCAAGCAAAACATTATTTGTCAACCGATGCTATGTGGGGCTGTCACCTCCTTGGCTGCGACACACAGGTGCAGGGAAAGAGTTTCCTCCAGGGTAAACCAACATTTATTAACATCAGCATCAACTGTGTTTGGTGTCCAAACATGATCCACACAGCGCCTCCTGCGGATCGGTCAGATCGTGTTGAGACTCCAAATAAAGCGTTCGATGGTTTGATTTGGAAACGTACCAATAAACCACAAGGTCTTGGTCTGATTTGGATCAATTGGTTGGATCCACAGTCGAGTGCAAGTTCTCATGCAGCGAGCCCAGACAAACTGAGCCGAGGGCTAAACTGCTTCAGGCTGTGAAATAACTGCTTTATACGAGTTGTGTGTGAAAACGCCCTCTCTTTCCCACTGGAAAATGGAACAAACACCTCAAACTTCGCCAAATTGCATGATTTTTAATGGAGGAAACATAAATTGCATGAAACGATTACCTACAATTAATTGTGCAGAGCCGACTACAGTGGTTTCTCAGCACATTTCCAAACCAAACCTGGACCTTCTGCTTTGGTTTTGAAAACATGACCGAATTACAAAAGGCACTGTGCAACACGGGTAAACACGCTCTGAATTCTTGGTTAAAGATGACTTTTATCTGAGAAAATGTCCTTTTTGACAGATGACTAAAAAAAATTGCTCCCATATGGCTTTTTTGTTGTTGTTGTTGATAAGTTATGATTCATCTGAACTGTTGCTGCATGAACTATTGCGTAAATCCAGCCAAGTAAGGGCCCTTCCCCTGATGCGGACCTAAGTAATTGAACTACAGGTTTGACAACGCTCTGAAGTGTTACACAAGAAACACCAACTTCCCCCACACTTCCCCCGAACAGTGGCTGTCAATGACGATGATGAAGTGTGAGAGATATTCGCAGCTTATGCTAGGAGAAGGGAGGTAATAATGTAAATCGCACATCTGGGAATTCTTAACCAGATGACCCCAAAATTCACACACTTCCTAGGAAGAGCTTTCACAAAACCAGCTTCCCAGGAACAAAACATTATATCACCTCTTCCTTAAAGCCAATCTGCCCTCCCTGGCCCCAGGTGGTATAGAAGACACACACACACACACACACACACACACACACATTTCTCCCTCTCTGACAGTACACACCTCTGACCTAAGAATCTTCTGGGCTGCCGGCCAGCCGAAATGACATCACTTCCTTTGAGCAGCTTGACAGGCGCTTCATCACCAAAGCTGCCGCGGGCTCGAGAGAGCAGTGGAAGAAAAAAAACAATAATGATAATAATTATACCTTCACACATAATGAGCATTGCCCACGGGTCACAATACATAACAGCCGGGCCTGGGAGCTGTCAGACGGCAAGATAGTGAGCTAACAACGCTAACCAAAGACAGATGTGAATTATAGTTTGCAACACGTAGCTGTGTGGTGAGTAACTAACATCTGAAGAGTTCGGTATACTCCTGCGGAAAGCCTCTCAATGCGCTGTAACGCCGCGCCGAGGCCGGCTGGGGGTCAGTCTCTCGACAGTTACAGCCCGAGGATCTGTTATTGCACTATCGGGATTTTTGCGTAATTTGGCCAGTAATTAGACTGCATACATGTCTGTGTGAACTTCCCATAACCCCTCTGACACAGAGTGATTTTACTGCCTGATGGACACGCCGTGTAAACACACAGGCCGGGCATGGGCGAGGCCCTCACCATCACGTTTCATTATCGTGATGCGTTGCAGTCCTCAGAATTAACTGGAAATGAAAAATGAAGTTTAAAATATTGCTTTATGCATACTATTTGGGTCGACGAATTAAATGTATAACAAATAATAACATAAATAAGGTGACAAACTGACAATTTAAGTCAAGATTCACGTTCCAGATCAGTAAAACAAAATTGGCACAATGCCATTACTTATCATGGAGCAGTAAAATGTAGACGTCACAACATCAATATGAAAGTCAAATGTATGACCGATATATATCAATACAAAGGCTTACATCATTGATACAGTATTGGGAAAATAATATCGCAACACTTTTTCTTTTTTTTTTTTTTTTATTCATTACAGCCAGAGGTGGTTTGCACTGATTACAAAAGTGATTTTTTCATGAAAAGGATTTAAAATTGAAAGAACTACAAGCACCGTCTGAGGAGTTTCTTTCATTTGAAAAGACTATATAAACAGGAGGCCTTTTGCAATTCTATGCCAGATGTCCTCATGTAACTGTTTTTTTGCTTTTGTGTGTGTGTGTGTGTGTGTAGGTTAAGCTTTGGGGTTTGCATGTGTGGGGATGGGTGTGTAGATCTGTGTGTCTGTGGTGTGCCTTGCAGTAAGGGTTAAAGATAAGGGATGTTGGTAAGTGCATGTGTGTGTGTGTGTGTGTGTGTGTGTGTGTGTGTGTGTGTGTGTGTGTGTGTGCTTGTGAAGATGGCTGGGTAATGAGAGGAGGTGATTCATGTTGCACACACTGACAGCTCTGTCGCTGCAGGCCAGATCAGGGCAGAGATAGAAGAACAGGCCCTGCCACAACACTCAAACGCTCACCATTACAGTGCCTTCCAGCTCTGCTTTTCCTCAGGTCTCTCACTCTCTCTCCATCACACACACACACACACACACTCACAGTCTGTCCTCCTAACACACACAACACTCTCCCACTGTCATTGTGCAAGCTCTCTGTTTCTGTCTCATCACACATTTTCTCCCATCACATTTTTTCCATTACACGGTAACTCTGCTGCTCTCACACAGACACACTTCAGATTAAAGGAAAATAGGTCAACAAATACAAAAAAAAACAAAAAAAAACAAAACTATTATACAACGAGACATTCAGAGGTGTAAGGCAGTTACGACAGGTTAGAGTGCTCACACACACACACACACACACACACACACACCATGAAGCGTATTATATTTTATATATATATATTCTCCCATTGTATTTGGAAAGTAAAGGGGTCAAAGAGAAAGTTATCAGAAGTATGAATAGTACTCTGACATGTAGTAATGTAAATAAGACAATCAATCAAATCAGCATGTCAACTAAAACACATCAGCAGGCAAGTTGCTATATAACTAGCCAATAAACTACTGTAAATATGTACAGTAAAGCTGATTAGAGATCATTTTAAGTTAGGTTTTGACATGAATAAGCTCTTTCTGCACTCAGGTTAACCAGGTGCCTGTTGCTGTTGGCTTCACAGAATGGAGATGTGTTCATAAGATGAGCTCCGTGATTGAAATCATTTATAAACTCATAAAATGAAATATCATTAACGTTTAGTTTTGGAACTATTTGAGCTCTGAAACCTTTCTTTTAGTTAAAATATGAACCTGTTATAGTATCATATTATGTGCAGATTTTACCAGCCTCCTCTGGAAAACTACCTGAATTTATTATATTCAAAACAACTATAATTTAGTTTTGGTGCTGCAGAAAGTTCCCATTTTCTCAACAACTATGGTTTCATCTAATCTAATCTAATCTAATCAAAGATAAAGCTGTTTTGAAGACATTTTTGTATATTAGTGGTTGTTGCTGCGTCACCGTGATCACAGGTTGGAGCTCGCCGTTCACCCGCCCTTTGATTTACCACTACATCTCTGCTTACATGTATCCTAACCCGTACATACAATAAATCAGATCCACGGCTGAAAGCGGAGAGGAGCAGCCCGATCCGCCCCGGGGGCATATGTGAGCCGAGCGAGAAGTGAAATGTGCTGTTGGAGGCGGAGAGAAGATGAGCTGAATGAAAGCGCATTCCTGTGAGTGTTTGGACAGGGGAGCGTGGAGCGGCGATGACGAGGGATGGAGGATGCAAATGAAGATGTTGATGTTTGTTTTACTGCCATTGTCAGGCGCTCCTATACGCCGCCGGAACGTCACCGCACGGATCAGACGAGGCCTTAGATACTTTCGCCTCACTTGTTTCACACAAGGAGTAAAATGTCAGCACGCCTAACTGGAGCAAAAATCATCCAGGACTTTTTTGACCCCTGCCCCCTCCCCCCTCTGGAGCTCTCCTGCAATCTGGTGATCTAATGCTCATTGCATCTGGCCTCAAGTGCTCCTGTGAGGATACTAAATGGAGGAGGGTTAAATCCCTCCGTGTACCATGTTTTCTAGATCAGCCCTGCCTGTTCTTTAGCTTGTAACAGCCAATTATATGAATCTTAGTCACCCACCTAGGGGGCTATGTTGAAACATGTGTGTGTGTGTGTGTGTGTGTGTGTGTGTGTGTGTGGACTGGAGTTGAGGGAGCCACCTGGAGGGAAAGGGGGTATTTGTTTCTATAGTCACGATGAGTATATGACATTATAGGAGTAAAATAACTGCATTAAACCTACAAACACAGGGTATCAAGAGCATCCACACAGATATGACTTTCAATAAGGTTTTGCAATGGACAAACACTGTGCTCCATGTATTAAAAACCATGAGAATAATGCATTACAGTGCACTTGCTGTGTAGTACAGTCATGTTTCTGTCCCTCCTATAGGCCACTGTGCTTGTAAAGTGTTTTAAATGGACAGCGAAACAAAAAAAAATGTTATAGCTGTGTATTTTGTATGTGTGCTGGAGCAAAAGGTGAGATGACTGGGGTTGCATATTGAGATTACGAGCTCACACACCTGAAAAGACATTTTCATAAATGCAGAGACAAAAACCCCAGAATGAAAGTTAAAGTGTGCGGAGACACGCCTGTGTGTCTTGCTGAAGTGCCCATGAGCAGGACGATGAACCAGGACATGCTCATTCATCGCTCTTTGCTCTGGATCATCATAATGATGTCGGCCAAATGCCTGAAATGCAAGTGCAAATGTGCAGACAGACTCACAGGAACACACACACACACACACACACACACACACACACACACACACACACACACACACACATACACATGCACGTGCACGCATGCACGCATGCACACACACACACACACACACACACACACACACACACACACACACACACACACACACACACAGGGAGAAGAGTACACAGAGTGCAGAAGTACATAAGAACATAACTGGACCAACTGTTTTCATTCAAACACCAGACACAGCCAGTCAGAATCAGGCAGTCACATCTGCATCACGGAGAGCCCAACACACGCAAATCGTGGTCAACAGCGACCCCTTGTGGTCGACTATAGTACAGCAAAACACAAGTGAAACCAATGACAGTTCAATTAATATAACTGCAAATACTTTTCACTCGCAACGCTGACTCACGATTTAATAATCATTTCCATATGAAATCAATTTTGCATTCCTCTAATAAACAAATGAGCTGTACTTTGACATGTTTTATTGTATTTAAGAGCAAGTGTGAAATGTTTTAGGAGGTGAATAAGTTATGCATGTTGCAAGAGTTCACCTCGGTTTGGTCTGGGTTCGTGCACTCGGTTGGTTCGCCTTTATTTTGAAGGGTTAATGCCGGGGAGATGTGTGAAGAGTTTTGAAATACCATGTAAACATTTGTGATTGATTATTGCATGCGTCATGTTTGTTCCCAGAAACCCGTGCTCCTCCTCGCTGCTCCGAGCCAATACAAGACTTAGCAGTAGCAAAGACTGTGAGATGCTGCCCCCTGTTGGCAGCAATGGTGAAATGCCACTGTGTGTTTATGTCAAAGTCAGCAGTGACCAAAAGCAACAGGAACTGAGCTCTAAATAAACTGCTGTCTGCAAGGAGATGATCATTTATTTTGTACTCACAGTGCCACCAATAGCTCAGTAATATTAGCAAAATTATTACCTGTACTATCTCCACTACTACCATCTCTATTATTACTGCTACCAGCATTTGTACTAGTACTACTGCTACTTCCACCTCTACTGTAATACTGCAACTATCTCTTTTCTACTATTACTGCTGTTATTAATTCTACTTGTACTGTTTCTGCAACTTGAACCACTACTGTTTCCATTACTGTTGTTTTATGATTATTTATTGCATTTCCTGCACAAAATTTAATTTTAGTATTTCTATTATATCATGTATGATTTCTAGAAGGACTCACTTTTTTCCCTATAGGGTTCAGCAAATTGTCACAAGTTGTCACAAGTATTTGTGCTATTTCTACAGCTTCCACCGCTACTGTTACTGTTTATGTTCCTTATCATATCCAGGAATCTTATCTTATTATGTGATTAGATTCCTTAATTAGAATCAGAAATCAGAATCAGCAATCAGAATCATGGGGGGGATCGGGTCATTTGCAGTCAATGAAATCTCAAGAGAAGAATTGTATAAGTTTTCTATTGTTTTTGTTTGTTTGTTTGCTTGTTCATCATGGCACCAGGCGACATCCGTGTCCGGTGACGATAAACATTTCTAACATCAGGTTTTCGTCCAGGTTCTCGTAGGAGACCTTTTACCTGCCGGTGTCCCGCACGTGGCGTGGTAAGAAAAAGTTTGCTCCAGGTGAGGCTCGAACTCACAACCTCGGCATTGCTCATCAGTGTACTGTCATATAAGTACCGCGCGCTAACCGATTGCGCCACTGGAGCTCACTGTGTCTGGCCCGCAGTTTGCTTTATGAACAGGAGACCGGCAGCCGCTGCACCGCTGCTCCTTTTCCTTTCAAAAAAACAATACAGCCGATTCAGCCACACATGAACACCTAAAATATATTCAAGCATCACCTAACAAAACGGATTAATGTCATTCAGCGGTGTGAGGAAAGAATATTGTGGAAAAACGTCATCGCGAAAAGCCCAGTTGGGAGTCTTTAGTCGTAGGTTGTTGTTGTTTTTACGTTTATTTACAGCAACGCCACCGTTTGTAAACACATATTTTTTCATGTATGATGTTAATAACCACAGGCTGAATAATGTACAGTTACAATCTGAGCCTGCATTTCAGTTTTCACCCATTTCAGTGCGAGGACAAGAAGCTGGAAACGTAAACTCAGACTGTGCTCGATTGCTTTTCCTAAATACCCGGATGTGGCGTCTATTTGAATCGTTTTATTACCGGTCTGAAATTTCAAGGACTGTGTTGTTTATTTGGGAATTATCTCTAATTTAAGCGCAACTCTGCAGCATTAGCAAAGAATGTAGCCTATTTCCTTCTTTTGCTCGTTTTTAATAGATATTATATTTTTAATAGATATAATAATAGATGTAATACTTTTTAATAGATATAATAGGCTGTTTTAGCCGCATAAAATAAAATTGTGCCTGTAGTAGTGCGGGTACCGGTCCAGTTCATTTGACAAAGCACCATTCCCATGTATAACGGGAGGTTATGTTTTATTTTAAGGGCTATTTAGGTCATCAAGACACATAAAATGGCTGACACATAAACATGGGAAACCATTTTTATTATAGGCTAATCATTTTCCGGAGGTTTAAATTACTGCCGAGTCAATCTGAGGGTAACAGGACGGTTAAGTTTCTCTGTATAACTTTACTTTTAAACGTCCTCCAGTGTTCGTTGCTCGGACCTTATTTAGGTGTTCACATTCAAATTTGACCGGTCTGTTTTAACTGCTCTTATATTAACACAAAAACCATTAATCAATTTTCAACTTTTGTTGAGGACCTTTTTAAGCTGTGAAAGAACATCTCAGACCAGTAGATGACAGGAGTAAGTGCAATGAATATAGAAAAAACAGACACAGAACAGAAAACAGAACAGAAATTAAGATTCATTGTAAACAAACAAGTTCAAAACAGGGACCAAAGGCACTGAACATCAACATGAACAGTCCTCTCTCTCTCTCTGACCAACAGGCGACTTCCATTACTGAATCCTTCATTATTAGTGGTAGTGATCAAACATGGGTCTGCAAGTGTAAATCAATAGTTGTTGTAGTTTATATTGTGGGGTGGGTGTCACAATGTCTAATTAAGTATTTTTCTATGATGTTTTCTTTTTATGCTGTTTTCTTATGCTGTGTTGTCTGTGATGTTTTTATGCTTTGTTTTTTTTCTGTCCTTGCTGTATTCTGTATTTACTTTTACTGTAAGGCGACCTTGAGTGCCATGAAAGGCGCCATAACAAATAAAATGTATTATTATTATTATTCTCTCTCTCTCTCTCTCTCTCTCTCTCTCTCTCTCTCTCTCTCTCTCTCTCTCTCTCTCTCTCTCTCTCTCTCTCTCTCTCTCTCTCTCTCTCTCTCTCTCTCTCTCTCTCTCTCTCTCTGTGTGTGTGTGTGTCCCAAGGCCCAAATGCCCATATACATTGAAAGGTACAAGTCCCAGGGACCACCATTATAACCAAGAAGCAACTTGGGGACCACTGCTTTGGGGGATGTTTGTTTTATTTTGCACCATTCTTAAAATAAAATAGTATATAGGTCTATATATGTAAAAAAAAAAAAAAAAAAAAAAAAAAAAGGCTATTCATTTGCATCAGTGTCTATTTATTTGCACCTTGTGATAAAAAGAAAAACAGTCAATTAATAATGAACAACAATAGTAGCCCTATGTGGGAAGCCAAGAGGGCTTGTGCTGAACAGTTAGCCTACGTTACGTTAGGCAAGACTCGGCTCGAAGTCATACAAAGAGACAGTGTTTTTTTTTGTTTTTTTTTTGCTTCAGGGGTCCGTTTCACAAAGCAGGTTCAACAAACTCCGAGTCTTACCCCTAACCACTAGCGGCGCCAGGATTTTGTGAATGGGTGGGCCTACAGAAAAACGGGTGGGCCAATAAAAAAAAAGGAAAAACCCAGCACCGCACTGCCACCTGCATTACAGCAGCCGTGTCTGCACCTAAGTGGCTATTGTGTCGCTGTCCTCACCTCAGTGCTGAACTGGACAAAGACCTATAACTCAGCAGACTTAATGTCTCTCTCTTATTGACTACACAAAAATGTAAACGGAAATATATCTTTGGAGGTTTTGTCTCTCTCTCTCCATTTATTTAAGCAACCAAGCTACACTGTTACAACATACTCAGATCGAACAGAAAGTGCAACATTATTTAAGCAATAAACCCCGAGAAGCCGTGGGTTACAGTGATTTTACAACGGCGGAGGGGCGTTCTAAGGCACGATGCACAGCGGAGTGCCCCTCCGCCGTTGTAAAATCACTGTAACTCACGGCTTCAAGGGGCTTATTGCTTTCATAAAACGGTTACTCCAATATAGCCCATAAAATAGACACACAAGAAAAGGCAACAATAAAATAGAGAACTATTCATTCTTCTACCAAGCAAGATAGAGTGGACAGAATGGTTGCCAAGCAACACAGACGCTAAGATTGCTTTTTCATCTAGCGCCAACATCATGTCACATCAGGCTATTTGGGCTCCTTAATGTTGAATTGGATATTTCCATTAATAGTGCAATTGTTAAAATAGTGTTCAATTATGTTTGGACTCCTCTTTGCAGGGACGGTGGCGTGCATTTCGCGACAGGTGCGTTTTTGTGCAGACGTATGCCTAACGTCGGTTGTAACAATAACAATAATAATAAAGTATACTGTTAACTTACCATACATCGGCGCTGTCACACTGTGTCCGCTTTGTGTGGAGATAAAAGGCAGGTGGATCAGGAGGCAGCAGGGAGAGGTAGGCTATTTCTCCAGGGGCCACCGGACACAGTGGGTTACCCGGCTGCTCATATATGAATCCCCGCAGGCTTTCTATGTTTTTATCGGCAGCGTCTTTGTGATTTTTTGTGCATTCGTTCAAAGACAGGGTGACATATTTTAGGCCATTTTCATCGTGGCGAATGCTGTAGCAGTCGGGCTTTAATTTGCCCTCGTTCGCCCTGCATCCCATATGAAGCTGCACGTCAAACCAGTCTTTACAGACAAGCCCCTAAGGTGTGTCTGAACTTCGTGCCTGAAAGTGCTTCATCTTGAGGAAGTTTGCCTCGGTTAGGGCTTGGTGTTGGGAAGATCTGTCACGTCCTTCTCGGCGACGGTTTCTTTGCTGAATTCTGGTGAATTCAGCATCCTTTAACAGACACCAAGCACCTCCTCCAACCACTCATCCAGGCTCAGGCCACCCAGCAAATCAAAATTCACCACAAAGTCTGACATTTTGTTCACAAAAGTCTTGAAACAAATGTGACCTAACGAGGAAGCTGAGCGCAGAGTAGTTGGTTGCTAGGCAACGCTATGTCCGTTTCCACTGGCGCAGGGATATGTTGTGCTGCGGTCTGCCAGTGGGTTACACTGATTTTACAACAGCATGGAACGCGGCTCAGCCAATCACATTTCAGGATGGGAAGCACCCGTTTTATAAACAACGGATAAAACGCACATAGCATAAAAAGGCCCAAGTTATTTTGGTTGTAGCTTATTCAGAATAATAAATCTATCATAGGCTATTAAGTGCAGCAGAAATGGTCCCAGTTATTTCTGTTGCTGTGGCTTGGCTTGCTGACATGACTGAAGGGATGGATGAAGGAGGAGGAGGAGGAGGAGGAGGAGGAGGACTGGCGTTGCTTTGGGAGCGGGGCCGGACGGCTGAGCTCACCGGTAAACTATCACTCGCACTCGTAACATTTAAATCAAGTGGTGGAATGGCCGCAGGAGTTTCTTACTGCTCAACACGGAGTCGTTTGGTGAAAAAGCCAAGTAAGCTGCTCTGTTTCGCCGTAACAAACTCCGTCTCCGTCTCGCTTTTTTCTTTTTACAGTACACATTTCTGTCTTCCTGAGTCTGAGAGGGACCGTTTGCGCGCAAACTAACTCATTCATTTCATTGGGCCACATGCTGATGACGCAGTCTGGGGGCGGGCACTCACGTATGATAGAAAGTTGCTGATTGCCTGAGAAGCTAGCTTCACGTGAGCTCTACTAGGCTTACAATAGGATGGACATTTTAATCCCGAAAACATATTCTTCTGACTGGGTGGGCCTGGCTCAAAATGGGCATCCGGGCCCATTGCTGGCGCCGCCTATGCCCCTAACTCTGAGGTGATCTACTCTGATATAGGAAACTTTGAGTTTTCAGTTCCAGAACAGCTGATTTGAATTAGTTTTAACAACCCGGATAGATTGCGAAGCGTGCAGCACAGCTATAAAAAGACAGCGTCAGTGGAGCCCCGATTTGATGAGTCACCATGGCAACGGGGAAGCGTCGGACTGCGTTTTTTCACCCCAGTTGAATTGGAAATCTTAATAGATTCATACAGCCAGTTTGAACATGTTGTTGTTGTTTTTTTGTTGTTTTTTTAAAAAGTGCAACACCGCTGCAGCGGCAAAGGAGAGGGAGACGGCGTGGGAGAACACTGCTGCTCGGGTCAGTGCGTAAGTTTAAATGTAGTCCTCTGCCATCACAATAACATTACAAGAGAAAACTTGAATGGTAGCCTGTTAATTTATTTCATTTAGGTGCAATCCCGCGGGGGAGAAGCGCACTTGGCAGCAGCTTAAGATGAAATATAAAAACATTGTTCAAACATTGCGCGGTCTTATAACCATCTCCCGACGCACCTTCATCCACGGGATCGTTGTCGAAAGGACACGCCATGTTCGTGAAAAAAGTCGCCACCGAACTACTAATGGACTTCTAATAAGGGCTTGGTGTTGGTGTTTTTTTTTTTTTTTTTTTTTTTTTTTGGAGGACGTTAAATACCGTGTGTGGCTGAAAGAGGGCGGACACAGAGAGAAACTCAGCTTTCTCTCATTTCAGGGTTAACAGACTACTCACTAAACCTGCTTTGTGAAACGGACCCCTGGCCCGTGGTCCTGTGCGGCCAAGATGGGATGTCAGTGGTGACATGAGGCTTGGGAGAATCTCGATCAACTCCATTTGACATGATTTGGATGGATAAATTATTCACAAAAAAGAAAATGGAAAATAAATTACGTCTAAATAATAAATCATTTTAAAAATTATTATTATTATTTTCCATTTACGGACCACCTGCAATACCGCCACGGACCACCAGAGGGCCCCGGACCACCGGTTGACAATCCCTGCACTAGAGATTAAAACAAAATCCGGTTCATGAAAGCTTTTACATTCGCTTTTCTAAACGCCCAGTGTCTGGTAAGGAACTGATGCCTTTTACATTTTCGATTTGTGTGGAATATTTATATATATGGAAGAAGA
Organism: Myripristis murdjan; assembly: GCF_902150065.1. Lineage (NCBI taxonomy): Eukaryota > Metazoa > Chordata > Actinopteri > Holocentriformes > Holocentridae > Myripristis > Myripristis murdjan. The sequence goes on from NC_043994.1 coordinate 28,764,009, forward strand.
ACTGGGTAGTTAACATGAGCAGCGCCAGACACCATGACCGGAAAAAAAGACGCCTCTGTGACGTCACAGAGGCGTCATTGTGACGTCACAGACCCCCCTCACCGCCGCAGCGCACGGACCGCGAGGGGGTCTGTGACATCATCACCGGTGTCATAGACGTAGTAGGCTACAGCAGGGGAAATATAAGGGAGGCCAGCCCAGTGACAGGCGTGTAAATGTTTGTATGAACATTTGCCCCCAACTGACAGGCGTCCAAACCCCCGTACAGAAGGTTGAAGCTGCACCATGGAGCAGTTGACAGGAGAACTCTGCCAGGCCTTTGGCCACCAGCTGGAGACACTGAGACAACAGCTGGTGGACCTGCAGAATGAAAACCTGCATCGACAAAACATTGTGCAAGAACAGAGCGCCAAGCAGAGCAGACAACTGCATGAAGACCTGCTAGACATCAAAGGTCTGCTGATGCAGTCAATTCTCAAGGAAAAGAGCGCCCTGCACACACAGCAGCTGGAGGAGGCTCAGCAGCTCTGCACCTCTAAGACAGAGACAGAGACAGGGGGCCGCCTTCAGATCTGCATCCAGAGCATCCAGACTCCAGAGGCTGGCGAGATGGAGGAGAAAAACCTCCGTCCACAGCCAGAGAGCCACTGTGAGCTACTGGAGAAGCTCCAGACCAGTGAGGCGGAGAAGGAAGCTCTCCGTCAAGAACTGGAGAAAATTAAAGAAAAGCTAAAAATCTCTGAGGTGGAGACAAAGAGTCTCGGAGAAAAAATGCTGGACCTCAAACAGCTGATCGATGAAAAAGACAAAACCATCGAGGCTGTCCAGCAGGAGAATGCGGCGCTGCAGCAGAAGGTGAAGGAGCTGACTGACTTCAACGGAAACAGGAGCCAGCAGCCGCAGGAGGCAGCTTCCATCAACAGGGACACAGAGCTCCTCCAGGACTTGACCATCGAGTGTCTGGACACAGTCCTCAAAGCAGAGGAGGAGAAGACCGCCCTGCTAGAGGAGCTGGCAGCCTGTCCTCCAGCAAACCTCAACGCAGAGGTGGAAGCTGCCCAACAAGAGAATGCAGCGCTGAAGCAGAAGGTGAAGGAGCTGACTGACTTCAACAGCAGCACAGAGCAGCTCCTCGAGGACTTGGCTATCAAGTATCTGGACGCAATCCTCAACGCAGAGGAGGAGAAGACCGCCCTGCAAGAGGAGCTCGCAGCCTGTCCTCCAGAAAACCTCCTCAACGCAGAGGAGGAGAAGACCGCCCTGCCAGAGGAGCTGGCAGCCTGTCCTCCAGAAAAAATCCTCAACACAGAGGAGGAGGAGAAGACACCCCTGCCAGAGGAGCTGGCAGCCTGTCCTCCAGAAAAAATCCTCAACACAGAGGAGGAGGAGGATACGGTGAAGCAGCCAGCCCCCGAGCAGGAGGAGGAGGAGAGGGAGGAGGAGGAGGGGAAGAAGAAGAAAAAACCCAAGAAGCCTTCATTATGGACACGATTCATCAACTTCCTGACTCCTAGAAGGACGAGGAGGACAGGAGAAGATGGAAGTGTCCAAAGTGGAGACACGCAGCCGGCAGAGGAGGAGTTCCACCTGGCAGAATGGGATGATCCCGACTTCAACTGGTTCATCTATGACACTGAGGAATATTGGAATGAGGTTGAGTTCAAGTTCGATCGCTTCCTCAGGAAAAAGGAAATGCGCAAGAGGCCTCAAAAGAAGGCGGCTTGGCAGGTTTTTGAGCAACAAAGACGCAAGGAAACATTGATTTAAAGCGTCCTGGCGGCTCCCTGCCTCCTCTCCCTGCCCACAACATCGGCCACAGCAATGGCTTCCTCAAGAAAAGCAAAAACACATTTCCCTCCCTTTCCCCAAAATAATAAAAAAAAAGACATTTTCTTGCCCCTTGTTGTAAGAGTAGCCTTTTAAGAATAGCGTAGTGTGTAATGTGTGTGGTTAAGAGAGAGAGCCCTGCTGCATGTAATAGTCCTATAATATTCCTGTAATATTCCTGTAATACTTCTAGGATCATTCAGTTGCGTCTGCGCAGCTGAAAATACAGCCCACACCAAGCCACCTCTCCAACAAAATATTTCATTGAGACGTGACTACTGACGTGGTTTTTACTGTCGACGTTTGGTCCCGTCGGGCCATGGATCGCCCCAGTGTGCGCGTGTGTGTGTGTGTGTGTGTGTGTGTGTGTCTGTGCATGCGTGCGAAAGAGACAGGCTCCCATAACTAACACCTAATGGCTGAGGCTGAAATATGGACCTGAGAATCCACACTGGAGAGAACCCATAGCGGCACAGTCCTGTGTGTGTGTGTGTGTGTGTGTGTGTGTGTGTGTGTGTGTGTGTGTGTCCAGTCCAATCCAGGGTCCAGTCCAGGGTCAGGAAAATCTGATGATGATGACACCATGTGGGCAGATACAGTCGCTAAAACCTCTGTCTTTGGTGCTTTTTTTTTCAGGCACCAAGTTTCTCAACATGTCTGAATTCTGCGAGCTGAGATCGCAGGTGATGCGGCAACAATCTGCAGCCGCCGAGGAGACGCTGGCTCTGGATCTCATCGACATCATGAAGTGATGCTGACAGGCTCCGGTCAGCTTCCAAGCATCACTGTGTGTGTCATTGTGTGTGTCATTGTGTGTCTCTGTGTGTGTGTGCATGTGCATGATTTTTCGTGGAGAGCACACCTCAACAAAAATATGAGGATCCACACCGAAGAGAACACATTCATCTGCTGTGTCTGTAGTAAAGGGTTTGCATGGAGCGGAAACCTCAACAGACACAAGAATCCACACAGGAGAGAACCTGTTGAGGCGCAGTCCTGTGTGTGTGTGTGTGTGTGTGTGTGTGTGTGTGTGTGTGTGTGTGTGCTTATCGATTCGATTCTTTAACGATTCTCTTATCGAATGTCACTGGGCAAGGAGGAAAAAAAAGTACAAATGGGCTTATTTGTATTAACTTTCTTTTATATCAGTGTTGTTAAAATGTCACCACTCCTGTCCATCCAAATGACTTTTACACAACTACATTTGAGTGTTCAAATTATTGAAATATTTATTAAATAACTTTTTTTTTTCTCTCAATCTGGGTACAGAAGGATCAGATGCAAGTAGCATCTGACTGGAGAAGTTCTGATACTACCTGCTACTGGGTTATTTCACTCGCAGCTTTACAGCTTAAAAGATATTGAGCACCGATACCCGGCCCGACAGCATACAGTATAAATACATAAATAAATACATTTTAAATAACCTTAAACAAACCTAAAGCATAATGCTGCGTTCCAGGCCACCCGTAACTGGTGATTTACCAGTTAAAAGTGGGCGGGGCTATAGCCAAACCTGTGAATTCACGCCTGTGAACTCGATTGTGCTCAACGCACTCCAACTTCCTAGTTCGACATCACGCAGTTTATGTTTTGTACACAAGAATGGCGGCCCAACTGGAGACGGTTGTTCTTATCGGTTATGCCTGGAGCGGTTTGAAGTCGTGACTCGTGACTTTGAAGTCGTGATTCACAGGTACAATTCCCCGCTGGAACGCAGCATAAATAAAAGAACGTCTCTTCTCCCCTTAACCCAAAAACAAAACTGTCATTTAATAAAAAATCTGAAATTCTAATGTAGAAATTAAAATCCAATAACACTTTAACATGTTACTAGACAATGCTAGCTTTAGCCACGCTAGCTTTAGCCGTGCTCCTGCTGCTGCCTGGTTGAGATTGATTAGCGTTAGCGTCACTCCGGAGCGTATCGAAGACGTGACATTCCTGCAGAGTGGCTGCCTGCTGTGTGGACAGATGTTTCTGCTGCTAGCACTTCCTCCCTTTGTTCAAATAGAAGTTCTGCAAGTGGCTCTGTTGTCATCTTTCTGCGTTAAGTATAACCAAACTTGGAAACGTCTCTGCCTCGGCGCCATGCTGACTCTATGGCAACGCGGCGTGCGTATGACGGCATAGCGCAGGCGCAGCGGACTCGATAGCGAATCGTTAAGCACTTAGGCAAACGAGTCCGAGGATTCGGACCACTGAGAACCGGTTCTTAACAATAACCGGTTCTCGAATCCCATCCCTTGCTTTAACATTGTCCTTTGGCGGTGGTGTTGATATGGTAATATTACATCGGATTGTTAGTGTGATTACAGATGGCATTATTCAGCTGGGATTTTGTCAACAAAGGTGCTGTGATCTCCTCTCTTACTTGCTGCATTTTATTTGTTGTGACCGTATGAGAGTGATAATATGTTTGGATTACAATATCAGATTGTGAATATTGTGCGGCGCCACCAAAATTTCCATTACAAAATCGCCACTGGTAAGCAAACACGAGTGTGGTGATGTTAGAGGTGAATGCCTGTACGATACCAACATTTTGACTTCGATACCAAGCTTAGTATCACGATACCGAACCGAATGTCCACAAGGGTTAATCACATTTTTCGAAGTTTATTGACAACTTGCTTGATTAAGTACCTTTCAGCTAAAGCCTGTTCAACTATATGCATGTTAGAACATCATCTTAGCAATTTATTATTAATTTTACAGAATAGTTTTCTCTGGTTATAATTTTGAAAGAGTCATTCATACTAAACCTCCAATTCACTCCATAATTATCAATAGTTTAGGGCTAAATAAAAATTTGGATAATGAAAAAGCCAAAGAGTAGGAGTGCTGCCTGGAACTACGGTACTTCTTTTTGCTAAGATGGTGCTCTTTGGTTAAGGGCTGGGTCCATAAAAAACACTTGAAACAAATACCAAGGCACTCATCTTAGAAAAAATAAAATGCCTTTATTAAGTTTGGGGCCAAACATGGTAAAAGGTCACTTTGACGCGTTTCGGCTGGAAGCCTTCGTCAGGAAGTGTGTGGTCTAACACCAAGACAGGTATACTTAAAAGCAAATGTGAGTCTGGTCACAGGTGTTGGCATTTGAGTCATCAGCACCAAAAAACAGACAGAGGAAGCCAATACTTGGGCCAGACAGCAGGGGACCTCGTAGGGAAAAAAAAAAAAGAGAGAAGAGACAAAGCTCAGGGTGAGAATAATAAGATAGATAGATAGATACTTTATTCATCCCGAAGGAAATTCACAATAAATATACATACATAGCCACAGAGAGTAACAACAAGCATAAAAAACATCTACTTAACAGTCTTTACAGATTTGGATAAGACATGAGTGGTAGGCCAATGCAGGTAATGTCAAGATTTGCATGAATTACTCCTGAGTTATGCTGAAACTGCTGTGACATTATGTTATTAAAAGAATCCCTTTGATTTATTGTCATTTCCTTTATCTTCAGAACATTATTAGATATATAAAGTTATATATAGATAATAAGAATATATAGATAATAACATATTATATATAACATTATATTATTACAGATATAACATTATTTTATTATTAGATATATAACATTATTAAATATATAGCCGACTGTAGGAGCATTCAACTACTAAACTTATACATTCACTTTTGTTTTTACCATTACTTACCATTACCACTGAAGCCATGGGGCATGGTAATAATAATACCTGTAATATTAACATGTCACCACCTCTGTATATTGTTTTCTTCATTTCCTGCATGTGCCTTCATTTACTCGCTGTTTTGAAATGGCGGCTGGTTAACTTAAGCAGCTAGAGCTATTTTTTTTTAGCAGCCCATCGCCTTATTTTAAGTTTTGGGGGGGTTGGATAGTTTTGTCGTGTTTTCACTGCTCTGTAACATCGACTGCACACAGGCTTGGCCAGGTCAGCGGGCTCTCCGTCGTCGTCGTCCATCCGGGGGTTTTATATCAGAAGTTGAAGCCATTTCTGAGGCAGAGGCACTCATCTTTCTCTCCACCGTGGCTGCTCTCAGTGAAATGAAACTGCCACTGTATCTTTATCTTTATTTGGATCTCCATTAGCTTTGGCTAAGGCCATTGCTATTCTTCCTGGAGTCCACACCCAACACAATTATCTTTGCATTACAGTATATTACAAAAAACACACCACACAACAAGACACAAACAACAACCAAAAACAACCCACACCAATCTACAAAATAAAGACAAAAACATATATACAGTACAGGACCTAGTTCACATTAACTGTACCTCCGAAATGTAGCTATTAACCTAATTCATAAATGGTCAGATGGTCAGGTATATATCAACATACGTTAGACGTGATTCCAGTATATTGCATTTACAAAAACATCATTTGGATTTCATAAAGCTCATCAAACTGACACAAATTACTTGTACCCGGTAGCCACAACTAAACATCAGCAGACCCCGAGAACTGTTTTGCTAATAAATACTCTTTCAATAATTCTTTAAATCTATATTTGTTTTTTTCTTGAATGATACATCCCGGCAGAGCATTCCATATCACCATGGCTCTAAACATTACCGTACTTTTCATCTTGTTTGTTTTCACTTTAGGTAGAGTAAATCTACCTTCAGTAGCATGCCTGGTGTTGTATACATGTTCATCAGAACTGAAAGACAGACGTTTATATAGAACCCTTTGCAGTTTAGTCACTGATATTTTCCAAATAAAAGTAAGTAATGAGGCAATAAATCTGTTCTTTACATTCAACCAAGCAAGGCCGTTATGCATCGCACTGACATTTGTTCGATATGGACATCGAAGTAAACATTGTGCTGCTTTATTCCGAGCAATTTGCAGTTTCTTTATAGATGATGTTTCTTGCATTTGTTCTACCGCCACACCATTTACATATAGCTTTAGTTTCGGCTCATTCATTAACATAGTTTTTGACCCAAACATAATGCTATTTGTTTTAGAGATATAAAGAACCAGTTTATTGTTAGTTATCCACTCTACTACTGCTTGAAGTTCCTGATTCAAAACACTACTGAGTTCATCCATTGTGGGTTTTGCTGTGTATATTGTGGAATCATCTGCATACATCGAAATTTTAGCGTTCTTTAGGGTCAGTGGTAGATCATTGGTAAATATTGAATATAGCAATGGACCGAGACTACTTCCCTGTGGGACTCCACAATCAATTACTTTTGCTTCAGACAAACTTCCATTAAATAAGACTGTCTGTTTTCTGTTTTTCAAGTAACTTTCTAGCCATCGGGTTGCAGTCAAACTAAAACCGTAACATGCTAATTTCTGCAACAACAAATTGTGATCAATGACGTCAAAAGCAGCACTAAAATCCAATAATACTGCTCCTATTAGGTGTTTATTGTCAATTTCACATAGCCACTCATCAATCATTTGAGTCAGAGCTGTGACAGTGGAGTGCTCTTCCCTGTATGCATGTTGATAATCAGTGCTCAAATCATTAGATGCAAAATTGTGCTGTATTTGTTTAAACGCGATTTTCTCCATGATTTTACTAAGAGCAGGCAGCAAGCTTATTGGTCTGCTGTTCGAGCCACAAAAAGATACAGTAGAATTCGTGAGTGGTGGAATAAAGTCTGGTGTTACGTCAGCGAGGCTCAAAGAGCTGAATGCAGCCAATGCGCGCCAAATCTCGCATAGCCTTGGGTCATGTTATGCTTGACTTGGCCAGGCTTTTTACCTCTTTCCCCAGCCTTTGTGTTGGATAAAAGAATACCGAACGTCGGAGAAATGTAATACCGTACCGTTTTTGTATTTTTGCTTGTTTTTTTTTAAAGTACTGAAAAAATACCGAAATTTCAGTATACCATGCAACACTAAATGCCTGTTTCCTAAATATATTGTTTCATGTGCAAATACAGACAGTGTGTGTGTGGCTGCTTTTCCTGTATTTTTGTGGTTTATTATGCACCAGTCACCCAAAGTTGACTCCCGCCACCAGACTCTGGAGCGGTAGAAACATGTTCTGTGGAGCGACCAATCAGGCTTCTCTATGTGGCGGTCTGATGGACGAGTCTGGGTATGGGGAACGCCGGGAGAACGTTCCCTGCCTGACTGCATTGTGCCGACTGTCAGTTTGCTGGAGGAGGGATAACGCTATGAGCTGGTGTTTCTGGGCTCGGCCTCGGCCCTTCAGTTCCAGTGGAGGGAAATCTTAATGCTTCAGCTCACCGAGACATTTTGGACAATTCTCTGCTTCCAGCTTTGTGGGAACAGTTTGATGAAGGCCCTTTTCTGTCCCAGCATGACTGAGCCCTAGTGCACAACGCAGTTCCATAAAGGCGTGGCCGGCTGAGTTTGGTATGGAAGAACTTGAGCGGCCCGCACAGAGCCCCGATCTCAACCCCATCCAACACCTTTGGGATCAACTAGAACGGAGACTGTGAGCCGGGCCCTCTGGTCCAACATCAGAGTCTGAGCTCACAAATGCTCTTCTGGATGAACGGGCAAAAATCCCCACAGACACACTCCAACATCTGGCAGAAACTCCCACAGACACACTCCAACATCTGGTAGAAAGCCTCCCAGAAGAGTGGAAGTTGGTGTGATGACTAAATAAAAAATACGGCTACTACTATACTATGCTGTACTTCTGCTAGGTCTACTATCCTGATTTGTGTACCTCTCTATCATGTGTTATTTATCTGAACTGAATGTGTTGAAAAGTGTTGATATTGAAACTGATTTCATTCAGCACTGGATAACTACCACTTTACGTTTTGTGATGCCAGTTTCAGTATGAGTGGATGTGTGTGTGTGTGTATGTGTGGTTGCTTATTCATCGGTACATCACATGCAATAATATCGTCTTACACAATCACTAAGGAATGATGTCTGGTTAGCTCAAAACTGCTTAGTGCATGAAATTCATATAAACACACACACACAAGCACACACACACAGACAGACTGCAGTCACCACTAAGTTACTTATTGTGACAGTGCAAGCAACCTTTCACCTCCCCTTGGAAACAGAGCTCCTCCCCTCTCTTCCAACTTTCATTTCTGTGATTCGGACTTTTTTTTGTCAGAGCCACGGTGAAAACTGCAGACGTAGCCCGCTGTGTTGTTACCGTCAGTTTCTAATAATGAGTGACAAACCTCTCTTTGTGAATGTGGACGAGTGGATTAAAGAGAATGAGAAAGAATTTTTACCACCGGTATGCAACAAGCTCATGTGAGTAATTACAGTGTTATTTTGCTCTTAGATCGTATGCTTTACCACAGACCTTTAGGTTCAGCTCAAAGGGTGCAGAGTTACCCAACCTGACTGGTCAAACAAGTTAGATGGAAAAGTAACTGTATTTCGTGACACTGGTACAGAGATTATTTAGTTTAGTTTCAAAGTAAATGTCTGTTGGCGTAACGGAAACGTGTATACATGTTGGTTTCGTTATTTGTCTCTCCGACCCCAGGCACTTCCGTCAGTTGAACATCATGTTCGTTGGCGGTCCCAACACCAGAAAGGACTACCACATCGAAGAAGGGGAGGAGGTGAAAGAGATCACAACCGCATCTTTGTGCACTCATTTCAACCAAGAGAGAACACGCCTCAATTTCAGTTTTAGTACAGTGGCACCGTTACTTTTTTTTTTTAGGAAAAGCGGAGGAGCTGATGATATTGTAAAAGTCTTAGTTGGAAATCCAAGTGAAATTACTCAAATTCAGATTTTTCAAAGTTTAGATTATTCAAAAACAAACTGCAGTCTTCACATGTTGTGGTGGAGGCTTGGCTGACAAAATCAAGGCCGAGAGCAGGATTTAGTAATAAATTAACAGTGGAAAACACTATTCTAGGGTTGTTTCTGTTTTCTGCAATAATCTAAGAGAAATTAATCCTCCTGGAAAGCCCAAGAGTGCTGTTATAATTGACTGTGAAATCTGTATAAACGCCTTCTTTTTCACCTGAAGGGGTGCTGCTCTGTTTCTGGCATTAGTCAGCATATTGGTAAATGTGTTAACCTCGTCCACAGAGCGGCCTGGACATGGGTAAACATTGCTTACAAGCATCTAGATGTCATTTTCTCAGGTTGGAAACATTAATTTAGCCAGACTTTGGTTTAAAAAAACAAAAAAGAGTCGTTGTCAGTTCAAAGCCCATGTGATCTTACGAAGCCCATTTGCTTTGGTATCACTAATTTCTTATTAATATGAACGTTGAAGTCTCCAGTTCAGATTATTCTGTCATATCTTGTGACAATAAGTGAGACCAGTTCAGCTAATTCAGAAAGAAACATGGATAACTGTCCTGGCGGCTTGCAAAATGTTAGGATGAGCGCTGTTATTTTTACAAATAACAGAATAATGGAATCAGAGATAAGAAAGGTTTCTCTCGCTGACTGATCGTATGCTACACTCTCTTTAAATCACTAAAAATCATATGTTTAACAGCGCTGGCATCCACTTAGGCATAGCAGATGTTTCATTTTGTTTTGTTTTTCAACAGAAGGCAGATTAAAACCAGCTTTGCACCAACATGTGGTATTAATTTGAAAAATTTGTGCTGGCCACACATACAATATGCACATACAGCATGCTTTCATAAGATGCAAAAGTGGAAATTCCCAAATTGTGAAAAACCACTTCCACGATCCACTTGCAGTTTCAGCTTCATGCCAACCTCAAGTTACTATTCTTCCAGAGGTTTATTTAGCTCTTGAGTTTCAAATTCCTTCTTTTTTTTATAGCAGCAGAAGCAAATCGAAAGTGAAAATTGAAAAGTGAGAAGTATTTTTTTTAGATTAATATCAGTTTTATTTACTTCCTATCCTCTTTCCCAGCTTTTACTGCAGGAAATTCATGATTTGCTACAGCCATGAAATATGTAAATTATTTTAATGGTCCTGCAATTGTTATTTCTTTTTATTTATTTATTTATTTATTTATTTATTTATTTATATACAGCCAGTGGCACAAACAGAAGAGGAAAAAGGATATGACTACATATTCATCCATATGTAGACATACATGGACGCAAATATTTATATATAAAGTCATACACACAGATATAACTACATATACACATTGAATACAAGAGGTTTTCGCCCAGCAAGACAAAAGTGTCCTCTCCTTCTCTGAGTTTTTCTCTGTTTCTGATATTTCCTGTATTGTTACAGGGCTCTAATTTTGAGATTATAGAGGTCATTTTGTTCTGTTAATTTGCATTAATCCATACAGTTTGGACAGATTTTGAAACATCCACATTTTCCCCCCACTGACAACAACTTGAGTGTAGTGAGCTGTATTTTTTCACTTTTTATTAAACAAATATTTCTCAGTAGACTACACAAAGTACTATTTCGCCAGATTTGCTTTCGATGTGTCAACTCAGTTTTCTCTTTTTGTCTCCGTGTCTGTTCTGAGTAGCTCTTCTACCAGGTGAGAGGCGACATGTGCCTTAAGGTGGTCGAAAATGGCAAACACAAGGACGTGCACATCAAGGAGGGAGAGGTGAGCTAAGTAAAGGAGATAATATATTTTACACTCTCGAACGCTGCTCCATCAATTTTGGCCTCACTGAAGCTCCTGCACAGGACGTGGACATCTGAGAGGATTTTATTTATTCATTTAAAACTCTACTAAATAAAGAGGAAACCAGATAATTAGAGCTGAGAGCCAAGTTTTATTTAGCGCACCTATTAAATCAGAGCTGCAAAGGTCTTCACAGGAGTAAAAAGCAGAGATAAAGAGGTAAAAAATATATATGTGTAACACAAATCACTGTAGCACAGAGTGTCATACTTGACGTAAACAAATATATGAAGAATTAAATTGAGAATGGAGAACCAGTGTGTTGAAATAATCATAAAAGAAGTTGCACAATGATCAAAAATCATCTTACTAAGTGTGTTAAAAGGCTTTTAAAGGCATAATTTTCAGAACCTGGCAAAAAAAAATCTTTTTTTGTGCTATGAGGCAGTAAAAATCTGACTGTGTCTTTGCACTTGCTGCTGAAATGTTCGACTTTTTTTTTTCTTATCAGTGCTTTCCATTGTTTCTGATACGCGTCCCGTTTTCAGATGTTCCTGCTGCCAGCTCGGATCCCCCACTCCCCCCAGAGGAAGGCCAACACCGTGGGCCTGGTGGTGGAGCGGAGGAGGCTGCCGGCTGAGAGAGACTGCCTGAGGTCGACTTCATCCTCCTCCCTCTTTCCCGTGCTTGTCTTCTCCTTCACTGTGCCTCCCTCCTCTGCACACTCCATCTCTCACTACCTTTTTATATCGAGTTGCGGTTAATGCAAAGCAAGACTCGACAAGACAGTGACACTGACAAGAGCTGGTGGGAGTTTACTTACCGGGGAATTACAAGATAATGAGCAGAACGTGTAATTCAGGGGGATTCACCGCTCCCTTTGGTGTGGTGGCGGAGCTGCAACTTCATCTGCAGGAGTAAATCCAGCAGTGCATCTTATAGAGGAAATCCAGCAGTATATCTAATCGCATAAAACATCATGCACTGGCATCGGTGCACATGCAATTAAAAATTAAGGGAAAGTGATTGAGTGATGAAGTTTTGTTGGGTGATCAAAGGTCCAACACGCTTGGTGAACATGCACAAGAGGTGAATTATAAATTAGTTTGCATCTTATATAATACCAATTCTTGTTTTCTTCATTTTGCAATTTCACCTAATACAGGCGCTGACTCGACACACAGTATTACTGCCGCCATATCTATTTCTTGATTTTTTTAAATATTTATTTCAAACAAAAAATAAGTTGCAGATGATTTCACCAGCAGGTACAAGCCAATCATTTTTACGTTTCTTTGTGTTTTCAGGTATTATGTGGACAACTCCCCACAGATCCTGTTTGAGAGGTGGTTCTACTGTGAGAACCTGGGAACCCAGCTGGTGCCAATAATCAGAGAGTTAAGATATCTTCCCTTTTGCCTTCAGTATTTTTTCTGCACATTAGATTACCGTCAGAAATCTTTTTTGTTTTGAAACAGTGGCTGACGTGGTAATTGGTTCCCGCAGGTTCATGGCATCTGAGCAGTGCAGAACAGGAAAACCCAATCCATGTGAGTTTTTTTATGAAATTACCAACAGTCATATTTTCAAGTGCGAGTCTTTCTGTCACAAGAGAAGGATAAATGCTGCGACATCGTGACTGACACGCCTGGACTGTCCTCCAGTGATCTCAAAGTCCACAAAAACCACACCGGCTTAAAACATGAAACTTCAAAACAAAACCATAAAATACTTCACGAAGCTCTAGTAATTAAAAAAAAAACTCACCAGACTCACCAACCCTCCTATTATCTTTATGCTCCGTTTGACCACATTCAGTGTTTAACGTCTCTAAATGCGTGATTAAAATTGTTTTTGTGCTTCATATTTAATGACTTTTCCTATTTTAATGGGGACAAGTGGGTAACATGTTTTCAGCGTCATGTACATATTTTATACACATCTGTGTTTCTTTGTGGTCAATTTGCCCCCAGGCAGTTTTAGCCACATAAAACATATGAGAAACATATATATATGTTGCTGTAGTTGTTTTGGATGACACTGAGGAACTAGAGCATGCCATTTATAATCATCCAAAAAAAAAAAAAAAAAAAAAAAACTGTACCTGTAGTAGTGTGAGAACCGGTCCAGTTCATATCTTAAACATGATTCTCATAAGAGCTTCGATGTATAACACGAGGTTATGTTTTATTTTAAGGGCTATTTAGGTCACATAAAGTGGCTGACACATAAACATGGGAAACAATTTTTATTATAGGCTAATCATTTTCTGGAGGTTTAAATTACTGGCGAGTCAATCTGAAGGTATCAGGACGGTTAAGTTTCTCTATAACTTTACTTTTAATATCTGGTGATGATGACACCATGTTGAGCTCAGCGGTGGCAGATACAGTCGCTAAAAGCTCTGTCTTTGAGCTTTGTTTGTTTGTTTGTTTGTTTGTTTTGTCCCACGAGTAGGAGGCATGTCTAAGCCATCGCTCAGCCGGGCAGCTAACTGTACCTGTTTGTTTGTTTGTTATTTTTTCCCTGGGTGTTTATCTGTGGCTGAGCAGATGACGACTTCACAAACCCTCCGTTCTCGATGAACACCGAGAGGGTCATGCCGCCGTTCAACTTTAAAAAGTGGCTGGACACACAGAGGCCGATCCTGGCCACCGGGAGGCACATCAACATGTTTGGGGATCAATTTGAGACGGAGGTATACGGCCACATGAAACTACGTGTGTAGACATACGACCTTCAGTCATAATCTGTCCGTTTTTCATACCAGCTCAGCCTCACCGCGGTGGAAGGTTATTCCAGCATGCCACAGGTGGAAGGCAGGGAAGCAATTTTAATGATAATGACAACAATAACAATAAAAAAATAAGATGTAATCATTACAGCAATGGCCTAAAGTGTACCTGGAAACTGGAAAAATATCCAATAATACAGTGAGTGTAAATAATATAAAATTAAATTAAATATAAAATATATACCTACTTCTGAAAGACGGTGCATAAATATTGTTTGCGCATTTATTTCTGGGTCTTTTCAGTTGCATTTGTGGTTTTTATTATCTACTTTTCTGACAGCAGATAACTTGACTTTTTAAAAGTGCCATAAAATAAAGATGATGATGATGATTGTTGTTATCTTTGTTGCTGTCGTCATTGTCGTTCTTATCAGATACCAACTAAATTGTTAGTAGAGGTGATACTGGAGCTGATGTTGAGATGTGACGGGTTATTTCTGCTTCCTGTAAACCCTTACAGACGCTGCTGTACGGGCCGGGGTGGCCCGAGACGTCCAAGCGGGAAAGTGACGTGTGGATTTGGCAGCTGGTGTGTGCCGTACCCTCTGAGGCTTGATGGGCTTTGTCCTGTTTTTTCTTAATGCCATACTTTTAATCTTGCAAGATTCATGGGCTGAGTTCCTGACGATAATCTCTGTTTTTCAGGAGGGCTCTTCCAAAGTCACCATGAATAGAAAGGAGGTCAGGCTCTCTCAAGGCGACAGTCTGCTCATTCCTCAGCAGAGCGAGTGAGTCAATATAAGTACCGATAAAGGTTATACACAGAATCACCCACCGTTGGCTGCTCCTTAATGGAAAATAGATGGCTGGATGAAGTCTTAAACACGTCAACAAACACGTAACTAATTGATTTGGGAGTCACTTTGAGCTGCGTTGTTTTCTTACACGGCTTTTCCTGCTTTATAGGTACCAGTGGCAGCGAGACAAGGGGACTGTTGC
Source organism: Myripristis murdjan (assembly GCF_902150065.1). NCBI lineage: Eukaryota > Metazoa > Chordata > Actinopteri > Holocentriformes > Holocentridae > Myripristis > Myripristis murdjan. The sequence continues at coordinate 28,779,083 of NC_043994.1, forward strand.
CCTGTTTGTGGTTCAGAATCCTGCAAGGAAGAGACCCTACTACTGATCATGCCATGCACACGCACACACACGCACACACACACACACACACACACACACACACACACACACACACACACACACACACACATATTCATGGCCAAAGTGAAGAAGAGGAGTCGTACTCAGCACAAAGCAAAAAAGAGCAGAGCGAGTTTGGTCAGGAAACCCTCCAGGCTCCCTCAGATGATTGGTTCCTAGTTACTGTAAAGATATTTACTTAAGTAGAAGTAAGTAAGTAAGTACTACTGTAAAAATCCACTTAAGTAAAAAGTAAAAGGTAACTCATTTGAAATGTACTCATGTTACTGAGATTCCTTTTAGAAACAATAACTTCACAAAGAGCACAAAGTTCAAACCAGATTATTTTAACTGGAAATTTATATATATATATATATATATATATATATATATGCAAAGACAGATACTCTTCTAGTTCCAGTTCCTGATGCTTACAGGGAGCGATTAGAAAAGTACAATATTTAGGCAAAAATGTACTCAAGTAAAAGTAAAATTACTAACTTTTAAAAATATTCACAAAAGTACAAGTACACAAAACTACTTAATTACAGTAATATGAGTAAATGTAGTCAGTTACTTTCCGCCCTGCCCCTCTCAGTCGGGACAAACATGCAGGGAACGATTAGTTGTTGAAATGCACCTTAAAACAATTTCATAACCCATATTTCTCGCATATTTTTTTTCATTTACAACTCAGTTGATCGTCTAAGGGAATGTTGATGGTATGTAATACAACTGACTCTGCTATACATCACAAAAATAAAAAGAAAATATTAAAAAAAAAGTTTAAAAAAAAATAAATAAATAAAATTCAACCTTGCCTCTGACTATTTTACCAGTAAAATCAAGAGTTAATCCCCTGTTACAAGCGACCCAACCAATTTTGTTTAAATATTAATGTCTGGTTTAGTTTTAGACAATATCTAAAGCTTCAGTCACACAATCTCTAAACCTGCTGATCTAACTTGGTACAATCATTAATACACAATCTCCATGCAGGTCTAACCAATGGCACAAGCTTGCAAAATTCAAAGAACAGCAAATGACAAAACAGAGAAAAACACTTCAGATCCTTTATCGGTAAATGAAAGTGAAGTTTGAACCATTTTAGTAGTGATGACCACCAAAATCTGTTGAAACTGGACTGTAAATTTACACTTTGTATTTGTATTCCTCATTGAAGCTCATGTTGTGATCACCGATGTAATGTTATACTCAGAACAAAAATAAACTGGATAAAATTGGGATAAAAGTGAGGCATTTGTGGGGTCATTTCTTATATAAAACTCTGCTGTGGTTAGGATTAATTTAACAGTGATGAAGGTTTAACCAGCAGTATCCCTTGTGGCAGGTTGATCTCATTCCTGAGAACTGGCAGCTGCTGCAGAAGCTGGGAAATTATTCTAATGCATGAAACAATCAAGTGGCAACATGTACCCACCACCTCTGCGTCTCCTGTCTCACGTTTATCCAGTTCAAAGCGGCAGACGCCAGCTTCAAGAGAACATGAACAGGCGTCAGAGTTTTTGGGAAAAAATGAGCGGATACATGAAACTGTGGGGGCGTTTGAAACCCCGAAGTGACGGCACGGTCCTGTGGTGGGTTTGGTTCTTAGTCACTGCAACGGGTTAAATTTCAACCAAAATCACAAGGCAAAATCTTTAACACACACCTTCTCGCTGCTTATCCCTCACTCAGCTCTGTTGTTGTATTTTATAATGCACCAACAACCTACCAGGCAAGACTCAACTCCTCCCAAACCCAACTTTTTTTTTTTTTTTTTTTAATCTGAAAATCTTCAAAATCAAGAGTCACAAGCTTGTTTGCACACTTCTTTTATTCATTTTGTTGTGAAAGCAGAACCTGTTTCTGTTAGCCATCTGTCAATTCCCAGAAACACAGGGCCACACCTTGTGTGTTTACTGTATGACATGTAAAAATTAGATACTTGTTTTTACTGCAGATATATTATGACCCATCTCCTACTAATCACCATTTATTCATCTACCGGGTTCACTGATTAGTAGCTGTGCAATTGTGCCTTGTCACAATTAAATGAGAGAATATTTACCATTTACCGTAAATCTTTTATTGACATCCCCCTCCAAGATTAACCGACGATTTCACAGCAGCTTTGCAAAATCTCACAGATCTCACCTGAATCTTTTAGGAAGGCTTTAATAACTTTTATCCCTAAATGGATACAGATTAATTACACAGGATTTATAGGATATTGCCAACAGACAAAATATATACAGATGCAAAAACAGCAGCAACAGGTCACGAATGGTTGTTTGTTAACGGAAACGTGACTCATTTTGTTCTTATCTGAAAGATGTGTTTAGAGCATCCATCCAAATATATGTATGTATATATATAAATATATATATATATATATATATATATATATATATATATATATATGTATGTATGTATGTATGTATATATATATATATATATATATATATATATATATATGTGTGTGTGTGTGTGTGTATATATATATGTATATATATAAATTTGCAGATTTTAAAGACAAAGATATACATTTCCATTTTGAACTGCCCTTGCCCAGTGCCCAGCCCCAGGCCATCATGTAAAGAAATTTGTGTGGGGGAAAAAAGGGGGAAAAAATGAAAATATGAAAAAAAAAAATTAAAATACCTGTTTACAGTATAGAAGTTGTTGTACCATCACTGACTACATATTAAAATGGTAAGAGTTTGACTGGATGAAGTGAAAATAGGATTTGTTTAAGGGAGAATTGGCTCTGTATTTGCATCATCATAATTAATAACCACAGCATTATTATTAGATATAACACTGGGTTTATCAGAGAGGAAATATTCCAAGAAAAGGAGCGTAAAAGATTTTAAGTTATGTGAGTGAGCTGATCAACAAATGAGAGGAAGATTTACACCGAAGATGTTAGTTGCAGTTTCATTTTTTAGTTAAAGATGTGCAGCTTCCTCTTCTGTGGTTTCACTTGCCTTATTATAAAAATAAAACAAAAAACGTCTGGAAGCATTCAGGATTTCCCCACATGTTGCTCACATCTGATGACTCCCTTTTACTGGAAGTGGAAAACATCTGATCGGGTGCTTTTCACAGCCCGCTCTCTCCGCACAATCCATGTATATTTTCTGACCAAACCTTGAAAATTGTTTCATAATGTGGCTGGGGATTGACGGATCCCATTTGTGCTTGTCTTTTGATTCACTTTTCGTTTCATCCTCGAGTGAATTACACTTCAGAATCTGTCAGTAGACGGATTTCAGCTCAGTTCTCCAGTCTTATCCTCAGAGTGTTCCAGATGACATGCTTCTCTGCAATAAATGACGCCACAGCCCAAGGCAACGCATACTCCAGAGTCACCAGTCCACCCAGATTGTACTTAAAACCTGAGTAATCCCAGGGACAGGCCCCCAGCAGCCTCAAGCCCACCCCCCAGCTCAGCTCCCACAGGTAGATGAACAAGGTGTAGGCCGCCAGCCGGACGGGCAGCAGGTGGCGCCGCGCCAGCAGCCAGGCTCGCAGGCTCTCCATGAGGTAAATGGCGGTGGCATACATCGGCAGCGCCCAGAGGCTGCTGTGTCCCGCCAGCCTCCTGTCCCGGGTGTCGTACCAGTCCCAGACGGCGGTGAAGGCCACCTCACAGAGGCAGCCGTGCAGGGCGTAGACGTAGAGGCGAACCAGGGCGGGCAGAGAGCGGCCGGACCTGCTCCCATGAGGCTCGGCTGGGGCCTCCTCATCCTCACCGGCCCCTGTCACAGGACGACAGCGAATAAAAAACATGCCTTCGTATGATTTTCTGTCACTAAATCAGGTATCCAAAATCAGCAGGTTTTTTTTAAATAATAAATAATAACAATATAACATTCAAACAGTTACATTACAGTGCAGCTACCTGAATGGAGGTGTATGGACTTATATTGAGCCCAACAATCTATACAGGCAAATGTTTTACTAAATAGCCTACACTTCAATATCACTTTAAAAAGCAAAACAATGTAGGTTAATACACTGTAAAGTAATAGCTTTGCAGAACATATTAACAACTACATTTTTGCTACATCTTTGACTCAATAAATGGGTCAAAAATGCTTTGCCTTTTATTACTGTAATAGTCCAATAATGTAATAACGTCGTCATTAACTGGTAATCAGCCTACTTCATGTAGATGTGCTTCATGTGTTCTGCAACATGGTTATCTAATGATTTAGTTATCTGATGATTTTACAACTCAGACTATTTAAAGGATTGTTAAAATTAAATTTATTAGGTTATAAATTAATAATATTAGCATATTATTGTAACCCCATCAGTTAAAATACACTACACATCTTATAAAGTAATAATCCTCTCATCTATATAATAGTAATTATTGATTACCTCTTTTGTTTATTATTACTTTATTGCAATGATCACACAATCATCACTGCAAACAATGGTTTCTTTTTCTTTTTTTTTCTTTATACCTCTTTGAAACGTGGATGGATGTCAGATTTCTTGTGTTTCAATTCTCATGAAAGACGCCTTTCACAAGCTTTTTAGAAAATAATGTGGTGTTATAATCTGGCAATAAATTGTACTGAGAATCTTTTCTACCATTTTGAGAAACATTTCATGACATTTGGACATTGTCAAGTTATTACACTGTCAGTTGCTGCATGTGTTTCTCCAAACACTCCTATTCCTTTATGGAAGTTCTTGTTTGTTTGTTTGTTTGTTTCTAAATGCTGTCCCCTATAATAATAGAACCCAGTCCTGTTTATCCCTCCTACACAGGAAAACACAACATACTGTAATGTGGATTAGCAGGCTAATAGCCCGGCTTAGCAAATTAAAGGCTGTGAAAATCCTCGACAAGTTTTCAGCCTGTGTTGGTAAATGTTGCCCACTGATGCAGGTTAGTCAGTAAGAAATCAACTCTGCGACTGGAGCCGTCTTTGCTTTGGTTATTTCTGAGCGATTCCTTAAAATAAAAATACATAGGAACAAGAACAGAGAAGCAGTCAGTCCAGGTGCATAATTTAACTCACTGCAGCTGAAATGAGGATGCAGTGACAGTAAAAGCCACAGCATGCCTCAGTGTGCGGCCCTCAGCACTGATTAAACATAATTTACCATTAACAGCCGTAACTCTCACCTTGGACGCTGCTGCCTGGACTCTTCCTCGCATGCAGTGCTGTCGTCTCCATCCCTGAGCAGCATATGGACCTATGAGGCTTTGGATTTAATCCTGCTGCTTCCCTGTTTGTATGTGTGTGTGTGTGTGTGTGTGTGTGTGTGTGTGTGTGTATCCTGGGCTAAACATTAAGCTGTTCCATGCTATCAGAGACACACAGAGATGTCTCTGTCATAGGCTGAGGCCGTGAACTGAGCCGGAGACCCAGGAAGTCAACCTGGACCACCTGAGAAAAAAATGTGTGCGTGTGCATGTGCATGTGTTCACGCGCATGTGTATGTATGTGTGCATGTATGTGGGTGCATGTGCGTGCCTGTGTGTAGTAATACCAGTATTGATCCCACATTGAGAATCTATGGTTGTGTGTATTGTCGTGAAAGAAGTGTGTGTGTGCGTGTGCAAACAAAAAAGTGTGTATGCATGTGTGTGTCAGAGAGCTAAATTCCACTGAGAGTGTATCTGCTGGTTTTCGCCGTGTCGTGGACCAGCCTGCTGTGTGTTATCAGAGGAGAACAGTAGCTGGGTGTGTCAGCGACGCTGCTCACAAAAATAAGTGTATCAATAGACAAAGAACTGACCCTGACACTTCTGAGTCAGCTGCAGTTTCTACCAGGTACAGAAGGGCCAAGAAGTCTTCCTCAGGCAAACACCCAACCAAAGGAAATGACAAGTGTTTATTGTGAGGAAAAAAATCAATAATCACATGATTAGCTAATTACATCCACCTGTGATAAGTAGACTAACCCACGCTAGTTAAGTGTGCCAACATATTATACATTTTAATATGTGAGAAGTCATATTTCATGGTGTGATTTCTGACATTTTTAACAAATGCCCATTGTTAATAGTTGCTTTATAGTATGTGATCATCATGCATCATGCAGGGATTTTTTTTTTTCAATTTAGTTTTTAGTAAGAAATTCAGACATTGTTAATGCTACTTACACATGACACTTACATCATAACGTTGTTGATTAATATATTCCGCCGGCAAAATTATTACAGGTCTTCATGTTGACATGCTCTGTGTGCCCCTGAGCAGGTATAAATTCAATATTGTTTCATGAATTTGTATCGTTAGTATAGTACATTTAGTTTTTGCATTTTGATTTAATGTGCAGATAACAAGAAAACATTTTGAAACTAACTTGAGAGGCAGGCAGAGCACAGAACATGGCAAACACAATGACTGCACAAAGAACTGAAGTGAAACCAAGAATTAAATACTAACTGAACTAATTGGCAAACAAGATGCAGGTGACCAGACAAGAGAGCATGAGGAGAGTTGGTTGGCTGGGAAACCGGACAGGGCAGGACTGATGAGACTAAACTCAGGGCAGATGTGCAGGAGCAAAACGAGGGACACCAGGACATGACAGAAAATATACAAGTCCATGACCAAAAGAGTCCAAAAGATTTATGTTACCTTATGAGGATGCTAATTCTGGGATTTAAAATGTCTAAAACAAGTTATTATAAAGCATGTAAAGTATGAAAGCAGAGTTAAATCGTCTTTACAATTGCACTTACAGTTCCTCAAGAATGCACAGATCAGGTAAAAAAAAAAAAAAAAGCACAAGCTGTAAAGGATGCAGTTTTGTAATATCGTATGCAGACGATAGCGAAGCTTATTTAACACTCGCTGAACATTCATAGCAAGTTTTAGAGAGAAATGCTGAAAAAAAAATTCAAGCTGTCAACACATGAAGATGGATTCTGAACTCCACTAGTAGATTTCCACTCATACACACATGTATTGTCTCTATTTGTGTAAAAAAAAAAAAAAAAAAAAAAAAAAAGTGGTATAAAAATATCTTTGTGTAGATAAGCAGATGTCAGCCCCAACATGATGCCACTGTTGGGTCCTGTGTGTTTGTTTAGTGTGTACTCTAATAAACCTTTAGATCAGAGTCCAGTTATTCAAGCAAACAAAGTGGGAGGACTGCGAAGGCAGAATACATCGATGTATGAGAGTCAATGACCGTTAAGGTATCAAGTCAACAAAGGTCTGATTGTATACACACTGGTGAGCTGACTGTGTGTGTGTGTTTCTCAACAAAGAAAGAAAGTTTGGTTAGGGAAATCTGCATGGTTTCTGGAAGCGAACACACAAAACCTTTACGTTACAGGTCTGTTCACTGAGCACTTGTAGTGAAAGTCATGGTTTTCCACTTTTCAGAGGTAATTAATCAATCACCAGGATGACATGGTTCGGTGTGGTATGCTGAACTGAACTGAATAAAACTGAAATGAAATGACACCAGATGATTTCGGATGAGCTGATGGGTGACATGAGATGCAATGAGATGTGATCTTACTCACTCCGTCCTCTCCCCTATAGCATCTAATTATAGCATCTTTAAAATTAGTTTTAATTACTTTCCTGCATAGTAAAAATGAAGCTGGAATGAAACTAGGTCAGATGGTGAGCTACGATGAGGTGAAGTGAGATGAAACAAGATATGCTGCTCTGAGACAACAACAACAAAAAAAAAAAGTTAGATGAGCTGAGATAAGGAACCTGACAATAGATAGCCTTTCCCACACACGATGTGAGAGCCACTAACACACCAGATAATATTTGATAAAGTGTTTTTAGGATATGTAGTTTATGCAATATGTTCTGGCTATATTTAAGTTCATGCAACAGTTAAATAATAGTATGGTATTTTAAGATTTATTTGTGTTTTGATGCTAAATGCAGTAAAGTATATTTTGTTGTTGCTTTACAACAGTTAATTGGGCTTTACAGCAATTTGCCATGTGTGCAGTAGGGCAAACGCGTGTGCAGCTAGGATATGGAGGAATCTGCAAGCGTGGATTGAAATAAGTGTTTGACTGTGTACATGTGTAGCAGTGAACGTGTACAGCTTTGGACTGCATTATACTGGTATTGGACCAGGTTTTTTTTTTTTTGTTTGTTTGTTTTTGTTTTTGTCTTCAAATAAATCCTGCCTCCTGTGGAGTAACACTGGGTTTCTCAAGAAGAGTGGATAATTAATTGAACACGAGTCAGAACCAAAACAGCTTTGCAGATTAAATGGCCACCAGTAGCAACTTGGACCTTTGTATAAACGGCCACTACACAGGGGTTAGGTGGATGCTGTATGATATATTCGGCTATATTTTTTGCAGGAAAACAGTCTGTTATCAAATAGTAGTTAATCTTAAACATTGGATTAGACAGTGTTGCTACCAGGAAAAACACCACAGAAAATTTCAATGCACTAAGATTAAAAGAAAAAATTAAAAAAAAAAAAAACTTGAGTGGGCATGTTTTATTGTCTATTGTATGCTGTGCCCTTGTGTTGAATTCTTGAGAACATCAACAACTGTCGCCCTTGCATGTTGCATGTGGTATCACTATATCCTTTTCTGGAAATGCCCAGGGGTGAGACAGCAGCCAGGTATGTTGTAACTTGTTAGTTCCCGACTGAGCACTGCTGCTTTGGCGTTTGTCCAGGACAAAAGAGAGGGTTGCCTCAGTGCATCCCAAAGGCACTGAGGAAGTGTCCTAATGACAGTTCTGCCGGGAGACTTCAAGGCACAACAAGTGGTGCTTTTTTGTTGGACCTGTATGTGAGCCATGGATTGTCCATAATGAACACCATGTGTGAGCATAAGGCAGCTCATGGTACAGAGTACCTGGTACCAGAGCTCAAATGGTCAGTGATAGATTTTGTAGTCATTTTAGTTATTTTGTAGTCATGTAGGAGGTTCTGCAAGGTTCTGCAACCTTTCTGGCAGAGGTTACTGAGGCAGTTTGAAAATTCATGTGAATTTCCTGAGAACTTCCTCAAAACATTCACCCTGTCCCCACCACCACCCTGTTTTTTGGCAAATCATCAGCAGATCGGTATATGCATCACACTTCGGTTCAGTTAGAATCAGTCAAAGCGACTGAGAGACTGTGGATTGCTCATGTGCAGTGAAGACGTTATGAAGGCATGTTTTGGCGTTGGTGTCTCAAATTACCAGAGCTGGCTTACTCACAGGCTCGTTCGTCTAACAATACGTTGATAGTCATGCCACACGGAGCCCGCCAGAGGAAGTCAGCTTTAATAAAAGGAGAGTCTCAAGGATCTACTAGTCTCACTACAACTGAGGAGCATGAAACCTCTGGACTCGTAGAGTAAACAACATCTTTTAAATACATTAACTGGACACTCCGACCGACTGGTGAGTACGAACGTTTTTTACCTGGAAGTGTTGGAGTATTTTTCTTCATTTCTAAAAAATGTGTACATATGTGTGTGTGTGTGTGTGTGTGTGTGTGTGTGTGTGTGTGTGTGTGTGTGTGTATACAACAGACTATACAATGAATTGCTGAGGTAGTCCATTGTATACATAGAATTGTACATATCCAATGACTTGTCTTATCATTGTGCAAAGTTGATATTTTTGCATTTCTTATGTTCTATATTGCATATCCATTGCCCCCCGTTCTCAAGTTTACACAATTCAAAACATTCAGCATTGCAATACAAAGTATCGGACAATTCTGTGTAATGTGGGAAAGAACACAATCACCACAGGTTTAAAATGGAAAAATATATGTATAATATATGTATTTGATCAGATATGTTAACAGCTCTGAACTGACCTTGCTTCATTAAAGTACCATGTGGCTGAAATGTCACCCTAGACTGTTCAATAATAGAGTGATTGAATAGTGAAATACTGGTGAAATGGTTTCTGCTCTGCAGGAGAAGTGTACCTAAAATCTTTTGGCATTTTACCTAAACAAGTACAAGCATGCATGAACAGGAAAACACACACCTCCTGCATCTCAGTGTTTTGAAATCTGTGAAATACCAAGCATAAACCATAAAAAGCTTTTCTCTCTCCTTCTCTCCTGTCTGAAGTTTCAACAGCACACCCTCTAAGACCTGGTGAAAATAAGGAGCAGTTTGGAAACCTTGGAAGATTAGACAGTTTTCAGACAAAAGCTGAGATGAATTTTTCAGCCGGGATCCCAGGGATGGTAAATCAGACGTCCACCTCCATGTATGGCTGCTCATCCACCCAAAACATCGTCGGCTCGGTCCTGCCTCCTGTTCTCATCGTGGAGATGATAGTGGGCTTGCCAGCAAATATTGTGGCCTTGTGGATCTTCTGTTTCCACCTGAAGGTCTGGAAGCCCCATACTCTGTTCCTCTTCAATCTGGTTCTGGCGGATTCCCTGCTCCTGATTAGTGTGCCTTTTCGCATTGACAACATCCTCCGTGAGGAGGACTGGGTGTTTGGGGGGGCCTGGTGCCGCATTAACCTCTTTATGCTGGCGGTGAACCGTTCTGCCAGTATCGCCTTTATGAGCGCTGTGGCAGTGGATCGCTACTTCAAGGTGGTCCACCCACACCACCGCATCAACCATATGACGTCCACCCAGGCGGGCTACATGGCTGGCCTGGTGTGGATGGTTGTGTTGGCTCTGCGGACCCCATTGTTGGCCACCAAGCTCCTGCACAAGGCTGGCGACAAATCCCTGTGTCGGAGCTTCAATTCCTACGAAGAACTCCCTCCGACAATCAAGGTGCACTACGTGGTCTACATCGGAGAGTTCTTCCTGCCCTTGTTGTTGTTGCTGTTCTGCTCGGCCCAGATTGCCTGCGTCCTGCGGCAGCGGCAGAAGGGCCGACAGAAGATGGTGCGCAGGGCCATCCTAACAGTAACAGTGATCATTGCTGTGTTTATCATCTGCTTCATGCCAGGTATCGTCACAGGCCTGTGTGCGATGTTCATCAAGTTGTACCGTCCTCAGGACTGCATGGCCTACAAAGTGATTACCCAGCTTTTCCGCCTGTCCATTGGGTTTACTTACCTGAACAGCGCCTTGGACCCCATCATCTACTGTTTCTCCAGTTCGATGTTTCGTGAGGTCCTTATCAAGAGGTCCCTCAGGCAGCTGAGCATGAGGAGAAGAAAGAAGCCACAACAGTTTACGTTTGAAGAAAGTGACAATAAAACATGAGAATGTGACAGTGTGAGAAAATCAATGTCACACAGGATATTCAGTGATGGAAACTGTAGTTTTGTCTATTAACAATGAGACATTTGTAAAAAGAAATGGTAACACAAAATATTCTGAGAGGTGCATTGAGTAGAGTGAGTTCTTCATAATCATGAGGTCTTAGGTTTAATCCTCATAAAGAACAGTTGAACAAATAGAGGAGTCTGTCTTAAGAGAAACCTGAATCTCTCCCCTCATCCCATTTCGCTAAACCTTCATCAGGTCAGAAGCTTTGTGTTTATCTGTTGGCATCTGTTGGATCTATAATGCATGTATACAGAAAATTTAGTGGTGCTATTTTGCTGTTGATGATAACGCAGGGATAAGGAACATTTTTTTTTTTGTCTCCATTAAAGTGAAATAAAGAAATACGCACATCACTCTTCATTAGCAATTATTTCCTTTGGTTTTAGAATTGAACGGATTTGGTCATTCTTTGATAAGCCAACAGGCCAATAATAAATCCCAGATTTTCAAATCTTCCAGTTCTTTTTACATTGTGATTTTATTACAATCTGTCTGGCAGTATGACCATTTATTGCCATGAAATATAACATCACATTAGCTGCTGATCACTAGCCTACGTCATACATTTAGCTGCTATAACATTTTTTCCATCTGATAATGTATGGTGGTGGTGGTGAATGTCACACAGCGAAGGAAAATCACCGTCCTGGGCTCAGTCCTCGGAGCAGCCAAGGCGTCCTGCTGAGAGAGGCTCTAAATAACTCAAACCTGAAGCTTGCTAAGGTGACCTAGAACCCCACCTGCTCACTTCACGATGATAATAATTTTTGACAATTTTTATTTTTTCTGTGTTAAATAAGCAAACGTGTGGAAACTGGGGATGATTTCATGATTTGTGATTCTTTGCTTTGCAAAAAATCCCCTTCTGTCTTAGCCATTCAAACATGCCTGTTTCTCGTACATTGTGGCTTGACTGTGATTCAAGTGTGGGTTCTTGGGCAAGTCGTATCTAAAATTCACCTAAACAAATGTGCCGCTTTCCATTATGCAGCCATTTCTGCCCTGTCCTTAAAAGAAAACATTGAAAATAAAGGCTCATGAGAATGAACTGACCCATAACCCTTTAATGACAGTATCCCCCTTCTACAGACAAACACAAGAAACCACTGACAGAAACAGAATGACGCCTCTACTTCCAGCTTACTCTACTCACACAACAATGGAATCTGATTTGTCTGATTTACAGTTAACAACCGGCTGATTTACAACTGCAGCAGTTCATCAATAATTCACACTGTGCAGTTTATACATTTGGGAAAATTACCTCGCTGGACGCAAATATGAGTGTGTGCAAACATCTGCAAACAAAGTACAGCAAATGTAATCAAAGGCGGCAGTGTTCATTCATTCATTCATTGTTATTTATTCCGTTCATGAAAATGCACAGTAATGAAATTAGTACAAAAAAATTCACATCACATATTTCAGATTGATGCTTTTCATGATTAGAAAGGAGCAGAGAGAAGAATATAATTCTTATTTTTGTCTGCCCCTTACTTGAACACAAGAAATCCTAGATGGGCCGTCGTCTCCAGTTACCTACCCTTTGCTCATCACAGACTGCACCCTTGATTACAACAACTTAAAGCAAAATAACCCATTAAGTAAAAATGAACAATCCCAAAAACAAATAAAGATGGACATCCAATTCAATTTCAGAAGCATATTTCCTAATTTGTCTGTCTTTATAAATTTTTTTTAAACTGCACAATATCTGTACAACCCTTTAAGTCATTCTGTTGAGAGTTCCAAAGTTTTACACCGGCAACAGAAATACACATTTGTTTTAAAGTGTGTACAGAATGCTTATAAAAAACGGTGCAGATAGATAGATAGGTAGATAGAAGAAAGCCAATAAATAAATAAATAAATGACAGGTAAAACTTTGGGGTGTCGTGCAGGGATCCGACCACTAGATGGCAGTGACAAAACCCTACAATAGCTTCCAGCGAAAAGCATGACGGGATGCAGGAGGAACGCTGAGGCGACCCTGACACCCTTTTCTGCACATTTCGACGTTGGATTTGTACTTTTTTGGGGGGTTAGGGGTAAAAAAAGGTCTTAACCACAATTCAAGGTGTGTGTGTAGGCGATGAAATAATTTCGTCGTGCGCCGCTGAATCCATCGAGATATGCAAGGATATTCTTGGCCACATTGCCAAATTAACAGCATCCATGCGAAGTGATTCCGGTTCAGTTTAAAGGTTTGAACTGGTTTCTGGAAAGGGACCATTGTTGTAATCAGGTCGAGGCTGTTTTCATCTCCACCAGCGAGCTTCACAAGTTTTTTTTTTTATTATTATAAGGAGCTGCTGCGGGGAAAACAGTGCAAGCCCGGCGTGTCATGAAAGAAATGTCCAGGTGAGTGGTGCGTGTGGCGGATTGAGCCGCTTGTGGCCGTGTTGGGTCGCTCTGGAAGAAAAGGCTAAAGGCTAACGTTAGCATGCTAGCTGTGGACCGGGACAACAACACACACGGGCCTCCGCTCGGTAGCTAACGTTAGCTGGCTTGTTGGATAATAGGGTTGTATATCATGTCAACATCGCTGGTAAAAATTAAAAATAAAGCGTCTTGTTTATGGAGTGTCTGGCTCGTCAAGGAAACAACATCCTTCCGTAGCAAAGCAGCGCAGCTAGCTAGCGTGCTAACTTAGCCACCGCTCGCTAGCCGCCAGCTGAGGTGAACTAACTTATTAATTTCTTATATATCACATGTTTTCCCACTGTTAGTGATGCTCTGGCTTCTCGTGTTTTTAAAGCTGCACAGAGCGATAAGACGCCTGGTGTTGAAGTGAAACAGGCTCTCTGCTGTCAACACCAGTCCGTGTTTACATCTGCAGCCTTTGGTGTGTAACTGGACACCAGAAAACAGCAAATTGTGACTCAAGTTTTCTCACTTCTGCCAGCGATTTTACCCGGAAACGATATATCTTCATCCAGATATGAACATGATATCAATATCTCAAAAGGCAACGACATGGACGATGTTAAATTTAGGGTTAGGGTTAACCCAAGACAGTGATTGATCTGTTCTGATCAATAAAATACTTGTCTGCATCCAGTTGGCATTATTATTAGTCCAGTAATTTTAGGCCAAAATTGGGGTCAACCTAGGACAAATTGCAAGAGAAGCAAACTCAACTGATTTTGTATCCTCAGTTTGTCCTAGTGAGGGAAAAAAGTCCCAAGAAATCCCATTGGTGGAAAGTTTTGAAAATCACCTCTATATGACCACATATTACCAAAAAACACTGTTTTTAACACACAGGGGAAAGGGGTTCAAAATTTTACTTTCAGATATCACTATAAAAATTCACAAGTTGATCACACACACAAAGACAAGAAAAAAAGTCAATTACAAGTTCTTTGAATTATTCTGTTTACACATGCATATCACACATTATATGATTTGATATGCGCTAATAAGGAATATAAGGATTAAATGATAGAAGAGACATTTAATTAAAAGGTTACTCTATATATAGTAACCTTGAATTAAAAGGTTACTATATAACAGTGAATTAAAAGGTTATTATCTGAAAGTAATATCTGAAAGTAAAATTTTGAACCCCTTTCCCCTGTGTGTTAAAAACTGTTTTTTGGTCATATGTGGTCGTAAATAGGTGATTTTCAAAACTTTCTACCAATGAGATTTCTTGGGACTTTTTTCCTCACTCAGGACAAACTGAGGATACAAAATCAGCTGAGTTTGGTTCTCTTGCAATTTGTCCTAGGTTTTTTCATAAAATGACTGGACTATATGCTGTCTTTTGAAGATTGCTTATTTTCACTGTTGCTACGTATAAGTTTTAACCCATGTTTTTATTAGACCTTTATTTAACCAGATAAGCTTGTTGAGATAAAGAATCTCTTTTACAAAAGCGACCTGGCCAAGAAGCAGCTGATTACACAATTACAATCATTCAGACAAAATCGTACACACAGGTAAAATCAAGTAGAATCAGATCAGATATCATAGTTTAAAAGCAGTGGCAGTCCCGTATGCTATCAAGTTCCTTATCCTTGAGGATTTTCACAAAACTGTCCAATGGTATCAGTTCAGGCAATTTTAAGGCAGTCTGCAAAGAATTCCATGCAAATGGAGCAGCATATTGAAATGCTCTTTTACCCATCTCTGTGAACACTCGGGGGACCTTGAGTTTGATATAATCGGATGCTCGTAGAGTATAGTGTCCCTGGTTCCGAATTAAATAGTTTCCTAGGTAGGAAGGTACCACACCAAGGAGGGCCTTGTAAATAAAAGTCATCCAATGTGTATATCTTCTATTGGACAAGGAAGACCATTCTGCTTTCTTAACATATACAGTCTTAACATATATCGTATTGCTATCCAGTTATTTGGCATAAATGTTGAGGTAGAAAATTTTGTCCCTACCTTGCAGCCCTGCTGGCCACCAGTCATCTTTTTTGTCTCTTTGCTGACATAGAAAGAATTGACTTTTCTTTCAGGTAGCTGTCATGTTATGTGTTTTGCTCCTGATTGAAATGCCAGTCTCCCCTCCCCAGCAACATGCCTGGTGGGCAGCAGCCTCCGAAACACTACGGCATCACCTCTGCTATCAGCCATGCGCCGCCACGAGAAATCGACCACCAGTACACCAAGAAGCTCAGCGATGCGATGAAACCTTTCGGGGTGTTTGAAGACGAGGATGAACTGAACCACAGGTGAGGAACAAGGAGTGTAATGCTGCATTTACTGCTGCAGGTCGACTTGTTGTTTTGACTGAACGCCTACAGCTGGAAATATTCATATACCTGTTTGCCTTGCTCCTCCATGCATTCATGACATTTCATTGAGAGCTGAAACTTGAAGGTGTGCTAGTATAATACATACAGACCACCAGACTTTATTTCGCCTTCCATGGAGGGTCAGATATCCTGAGTTAATGGACTGCATAACTGTACACTATTTATCTGTTTATTTAACCATTTAACTGCAGTAATTTATACCTGTAGGACTCAACACTTCAACAGTGCAGTATGCCTATGTGTGTGTATATATGGTGCATATAGGTAGACTTTTCAGATATGCTCTTTTTTATTTATGTATTTATTGTTGTAATATTTTGTTGGATTAATGCACATGTTTGCACTGTTTACAAATTTCTAAGGCACATATTTTTCTATCTCTTGTCTCTTTTTTCTTATAATTTAATTTTGTCTCTTGAGAATTTGAGCAGCTGATCCATTTTCCTGTCGGGGATCAGTAAATTTTTTCTGATTCTGATGCAGTTCTTGATGTTGAAGGCAGCAGGTTGTAAATGAAGCACCGGCTGAAAGTTGTTTGTCCTTTCAGACTTGCAGTTCTTGGGAAGCTGAATAACTTTGTCAAAGAATGGATAGCAGAGATAAGTGAATCAAAGGTAGGTGCTGTCTGAGCTGTTATCTGCCTGCTTAGCAGAGTAAAACCAGTATCACTTGATTCAGTGTGGAGTTCTTTAAGGTGACGCTCATGTGAAGCAGTTGAATGCAAGCTGTTGTTATGCTTTTAAGCTGAAAAGAGCCATACTAACACTTAGAGCTGCAACTCATATTTATTTCTACTAATGATGAGTTGTTTGGTCCATAAAATGTCACAAAATAGTGAAAAATGTTGATCACAGTTTCCCATAGCCCAAGGTGACATTTGTTTTGTCCCAGCCAGCGGTCCACAACCCAAAGAGATTTAGTTTACTCTCACAGAGTTTAGTGGTTGACCGATTTTTTTATTTTTTATTTTTTTCAGTGGCTGACACTGCTGTATAGAGTTCAGGGCGGCTAATGGGTGATATATAATGCAGATATCAGTTTTTTTTTCATCTGATAAAATGCACTAATTTAATATGAACAAATAAGGCACAAACTCGCTGAACTTAAATGAACATTTATTTAATGATCACTGATGTTATTGTCTACTTTGTCTCTGTTTGCTCAAGTAGATCTGCTCTCTGCAATGCACTTATTTTGAATAAAAAAAAAATCAACTTAATGTCAACAGGTAATCAAAAAATTAAATTAAAATAAATGAATGAATGAAAACTAGAATTCTAATGCACTTAGCAACAGCATTTCACAGCAGCAACATAACATAATACAGATTTTTTTTTTTTTTCGGCCTGGTGAGCACAGACGTTGGCCAATGCTGACCATCTCAAAATGCCAGATATCAGCCTGATTAATTGATCTATCCCTAATAGAGGAATAAAGAAAACAGAAATGTTTCACATTTGTGAAGCAGGAACCAGAAATGTTGGAAATTTTCATCTTTAAAAATGACTCAAAATGTTTAATCGATCATCAGAATAGTTGGCAGTTAATTGAATAGTTGTCAAGTAATCAGTTATTCAACTTATTTGTTGCAGCTCCACTAAAACATTTTGTCTGTGTTTCTCTTTGCAGAACCTTCCACCTTCTGCAATAAGTAACGTAGGGGGCAAGATATTTACGTTTGGTTCATACCGTCTTGGAGTGCACACAAAAGGTATTTCCAGTCACATCTCTCATGTTTTTTTTTTTCCTGCCTATGAGGACACAGCTGAAGTCGAGGTCAGACGGCAGAATCAGAGCTCTGTTAGATAAATTATCCTGTTGTGTGAATGGGCAGACTTTGATTGTTTTGCCCAACATGATATATTTCAAAAATGTTTGATTTTGTCGGCCAAGGCTGGTCGTGTTCATGCGGCGCAAGGCCGTCCGAGACTGAGATCTGAGTGTCACTGTGGCAACAGCCAGTGGGAGTTATGTCCAAGGGACAAAAAAGAAAATGAAATGGAAAAGATATGTTTAAAAAAAGATGCACCCACTTATAAATATGCAGGCTACAACTTAAATTATGGCTATGAAAATAAGACTTGTTGAAAGACTTCACTATTATTTATTTATTTTTCATTATGATGCCTTTTGAGTAACATTTCTCCTGAACACGCAGTTCACATCTATGCTCTGTAATTATTTTGTTTCTTGTTGCCAAGCACAGTCTACATAGGAAACCCACCTAGAGACATACACTGCCACTGGGCTGACAAAAAAAACCTAATCCATAATCTATGATCCTGCTTTTTTGTCATGGTTCAACACATGAACACAAACTGCAAGATTTATGCTGTGATTTAGTTTAAGTTCTTTTGGCGTTTTGTTAATTATTTCATGAAGAATGTAGGTAAAGTAATGAACGTTTCACAAAACTTGCCACTTTACAATAAACTTCTGGCTTTGTGTTGGCTTACATAGTACGCCTGATAGTCCACTAGAGGGCAGGCGGGGCACAAAACTGGGCTTTAAAATTGACAACATATAAGTACCTTGGTCTGAAGTTGTCTGTTATCAGCTGCACACCAGTCGTCCAGCACAGAGATGGTGGTGCAAATTTAGATGTGGCCATTTATCACTAAATTAATGGAGTGGAAAGACCGCAGTTCATATCAGCAAGGTTCACTATACTTGCTCCACTTCTGCTAAGTTTCCATGCAAATTAATTTTAAGGATTAAATCTCACGAACATAGTCTAAAAAGCTGGCCTTCATTGATCAGTCTACATAAGTCTGCGATTGCAAAATAAGTGAAAGAAAATAAAAGTAAAGTACTGATGAATATTCTTGTGATCCTTTTCTTTAATTACACTTGTAATGCAAACTGTAGCCTCTACAAAGTAGGAGGAAATGATTAAACAGTTTTTTTTTTGTCATTATATTTACAGTGAGCTGTTCTAAATAGATGGGGAAATGTTTTTGAATGACAGAATGGGGTTAGGGGTGATTCCCGGACTTAATATGTGAAGCTCATCAGTTGTATAAAATCCCCAGCTTCCTGACTGGACCGTGTTTAATTTGAGGTGCACAAGTGGGTCATAACTGAACAATATTGTAGTCTGACCCAGGCTTTACTGTGGCCGTAACATGAAGTCCTCGTTCGAACAGCGGGCTGAGTAACTGGTGAGCTCTGTGACACAGAAGTTTGTAAAATCATGTTTAATTTGTTGCAGGAGCTGATATTGACGCCTTATGTGTGGCTCCACGTCATGTCGAGAGAACTGACTTTTTCCAGTCTTTCTTCGAGAAGTTAAAACAGCACGAAGAAATCAAAGACCTTAGGGTAAGTGTCTGACAGAGATGGTGGCATTTCAATTTAAAAGTCAAGGCAGGATGCCAACTTCTCTATATGCCGCACTGGTAAAATCCCAGAATTCACCAGCCATTTACACAGCATAGGTTTTAGGAATGGACAGGAGTGGTGGCTAATAGACGAAAACTTCCCATCAAATGCAAAATATGCCGTCATTCAGCTGGTGGCGAGGGTTGAATTCCCACCACATTAGTGCCAATGAGCCGTATGATTTGGCCCGCCCCCAGGTTGGCTCATGCGGTCTCTGTTTGTGCTTTCCAGGCTGTGGAGGACGCTTTTGTACCAGTGATAAAATTCAAATTTGACGGAATCGAGGTAAGTTAGCGCCCAGGGTTTTTAACGTCTAATCCCTGTGCTGAATATGTTTCTGTAGCCTCTGTTGCCTCTGCGTCTTACGTCCTGACGAAGCTGTGTGACTAATGTTTGTGCTGCTTCACTGCCGCTCTCTCTCTCTGTGACCAGATTGACCTGCTGTTTGCCAGACTGGCGTTGCAGGCCATTCCTGACAACCTGGACCTGCGGGGAGACTCCATCCTGAGGAACTTGGACATCCGTTGTATCCGCAGCCTCAACGGTACATTACATGGCCTCCACTGGACAGCAAATGCACAAGACAGGAGAAGTTTAAATTTATTCTTATCGTATTTGCCTCATGCTCTCATCCAGAGTGACTTAAACTAAGCGCAGTAAGCTTAATTACTTTTTTGTTTTCAACTGAAACCGCAGGGTTTTTGTCTTAGCATTTATGTGCAGTTGCAGTTGTGTAGGATGGCGCGTGCAATACATGACTCATAGAGATGATGAGTAAGGCCTATATAGTTTTCATAAAGGTTCGTGATATTTTTCCCCCACCACAGGTTGCCGGGTGACTGACGAAATTTTGTATCTGGTGCCAAATAAAGAGAATTTTAGACTGACATTGAGAGCCATCAAACTATGGGCAAAACGTAAGTGGATTTGTTTTTTTGGGGTAGACTTTTTCATTTGACAAAGTTGATGCATCACAAGTTGTTAGAGCCACCTGTCATCACGTATACCAACAACTGACAAATTATTAAAATCTGATTTCCCACATTTCATTGTATGTAAAAGACACAAGAACAGAAAAACAGTTTCGGTTTCTGCCTCAGTCTTTGATAAGGGCGTCTCATTTTTGTTTACACTTCACAAACTGCACTTCTGTTTCATCAAACCCAAGATTTTTAAGGGCATTAGAAAGTCACCACCTGTTTGTAATGTGCCCGTGGCTGCAGGCCGTGGGATCTACTCCAACATGCTGGGTTTTCTGGGTGGAGTGTCCTGGGCCATGCTGGTGGCCAGGACCTGCCAGCTGTACCCCAACGCCGTGGCCGCCACGCTCGTCCATAAATTCTTCCTGGTGTTCTCCAAATGGTGAGGACCTCGCATCTGCACGTGCACCTGCCCTTTTATGTTCACTCCCTTTTTTCCCTGTTCCACGTGAAGGTGGAGTCAGCGTTTCTGGAGAAAGATTGTTGATGTTTGAAATCAGACAGGTGTTGGTAGGCAGCCCTGGCTCCGGCAGTAGGAAACACACAGTGGCTCCAGGGGCACCGTATATGGGGGAAAAGTTAGGACAATTCCAAGGGCCCTTGCTTGACAGGGGCCCCAAAAAATAGGTAAAAACTAATATAAAATTATTAAACCATCATCGAGTAAATACATATATTTTTTTTTCATGGGGACCAAAATTCCTGGCAGCGCCCTTGAGTGGCTCAGATGGTAAATTTCAGATGTTCAACAGTCCTTTTCCAGAATGGCTGACTCCACCTTTCATTCATTCATTCATTCAACCTTTATTTATTCTCGGATGGACATTGAGGTTACCCTAATTTTCGATGCCGTCAAGTTCACAAGCGCATTAAAAGCAAAATAACATACATATAATAAGAAAATAGCCCTCACTTTAAAGGTAGTGAGGGCTATTTTTTCTTCTTTAATATCTATCCATCACATCTCTTATTTTCCCCTTGTCACCTTGCAGGGAATGGCCGAATCCAGTGCTGTTGAAACAGCCTGAAGACAGTAATCTGAACTTGCCAGTGTGGGATCCTAGAGTGAGTATGAAGGGAAAAAGTGATATGAGGCTGTAATGTTGGTCTTTGGCAGTTTTTTAGCTTCTGTTTGGTATGTTCTAGTCACACACACACACAAACTACTCTGTTAAACATAAACATATCAGACTTTATATCACTGTCTTGGCTCTTATTATCATTCAAGCCAGACGTCCTGGGTGTGCGCTGAACGAGTTTCACTCCCACATCTAAATAAATGTCGCAGTGTCCAAAAGAAAGGTTTAAAGCTGTCATTCCCTTGTGACGTCTGTTTATTTGGCACAATTCAAATTATTGAAAGAGGCTGATACTTTTATTTGACACAGGAACCTGCATGTAAGTGAAATTGAAGTGATTTGTTGACGACTGAATATGGTTTGACTTGGTTTCTTTATTAAAAACTTTATACAGAATTAAATTAGCAGGGAAATGTGAGGGAGACTTGCCTAAAACCCCTCAAGGCGCTTGCTTGGATAGTGGCATTCTCCAGGCAGAATCGTGCAAGAAATAATTCCACAATGCATTTTCCTTATAAGTAAAAGAAAAAGGGAAAAAAAATGTTTTTAAATTACTGCAACGTGTTTTTGCTGGAACTGGGGAACAGTGAATAATTTTGCATTGTGAATTTACTATTTTGTTGTGCACTGTACTGTCTAAATATTTAAAAGGAGAAGGCAAACTGCAGACGACACACTGACACACTTTGCAACCGTCTATGTGTTGCTTGCTATTCAATACATTTGGTTTTTCCTTAGAAGTCTGCGGTTGTATTCTTGCTTTGTTTTGTGATGGTCTTGTGCGTTGTCAAGTACTCTCATGAGTGTACCCCTCTGTTGGGCTAACTACAAAAAAAACTGACATTTCATCAAGGATCATGTTGATAAAACATCAGACAAATGTCACGGTGTGCTTGGATACATAAATGCCTGGGCAGCACAGTGTGACCACAGCTCGCCCGTTGATTCGGGAGAGGAGGAGGTCGTTGGTGTTTTGGAGGTCGCTCAGATGAAGATATGTGTAGGATGGATGGCTTTGTGATTCCTGTGAGTGTGTGGGCCTGAAATCTTCCACTCAGCCTGTGAGGTGCGTGAAACACGCCTTCATTTTCTGTGGTGGCACGTTTCCTGTGGCCTGGTTTTAGGTGAACCCGTCTGACAGATACCACCTGATGCCCATCATTACGCCCGCCTACCCGCAGCAGAACTCCACGTACAACGTCTCCACGTCAACACGCACCATCATGAGCGAGGAGTTCAAATACGGTACGGATGAACATCTGATAGAGACAGTTTCTGATTGCAGCATGTTTTCTGAAAATATCTTTATAAAAGCATCAATAGCCATCCCTTCAATTTGATCATAATATCAATTCGGTCAAGTATATTGTAGTATATGATTTTGTCCAGATGGCCCAACTCCACTCTTATCCCACCTCCCCTGTGGAAAGCAGTGGTATCTCAACATGATTTCTGTCGTTTTGAGTGCTCATTACAGAGCTGCTAGCAGAGCTAAGCCGTCTCCAGCAGTCATAAGTCTCCGGCTTGACGTGACATTTTGCAAAACAGCACGTGCTTTTTGATTGTTGATCCCAAAGCTTCCTCCTCCCTCTGCGTCTGACACGAACAGGTCTCAGCGTCACAGACGAGATCCTTCAGGGGAAAGCAGAATGGTCCAAACTCTTCGAGCCACCCAACTTTTTTCAAAAGTACAAGTAGGTATTCATCTCGTCAGTTCCATGTAGTTAACCAAAATTAAATGAGTGAAACATATAGATTAGGACATCATGGTCCTTGGAGTAAACAGCAGATGTAGCTGCCATGTTGACAGTTTCTCTGTAAGCCTGTCATCTTTACATATTGTCATATTTGTGTGTTGACTGCAGAGGGAGCCTGAAAACAAACATTCAGGCTTATTTAGCTCTTCATAGCGCCTTGTAGTGTGGATGTGGACGCGAGTGCTGGGGTTACACCGATTTTACTGGTTTACCCACATCTGCTTTTTTCTTTAAGTATCAGATATCACAATGTCCATGTCTTCCCTCTGTAATATGAAACAGGGCATTGTCTAGCTCTTCAGATTTTTAATCTTGGGTGACAGAATCCCTCTCATCTTTTTTATTTTGCATTTGCAGGATTCTCTTTGCTCCTTTTGGTTATTACTGCAGTAGTTTTTTTTTTTTTGTGGTCTGTTTGTCCTTCATTTGCACACATCTTGTACATAGCTGAGTAATATCCCCAGGCTGACCTTTGGCACCTGGTTAAAACCATAATATTCCCACATATGAGATGTCATGTTTTTCATCAACACTAAGCTGAAAGGCCTGAATATATTCGCGAGTCGACGCATTCTTGTATCATAACTTGTTTTGTCCTCTGCTCTGTTTGTTGCAGGCATTACATTGTTCTGACTGCCAGTGCGTCCACAGAAGAAAACCATTTAGAATGGTGAGTGGCAGAGGCCCAGGTTTCTCACATATGAATTCATGCAGCACTGTATGATTTCAAGTCACTTCAACTCAGCCAGCAACTTCTCACGGCTCATCATAAAGAATTAACATTAGTTGCTGCAAATGAACTCACAGTTAGAAGGTCTCTCATGTGTGACATTGAATGATAATGAAAATAGATAAGCAAGTATAAAGTAACTAAAGAAAGCATATTGATTATGGTGATGAAACAGTACTGCAGTATCAAAACCTGCGTGACTCGCAGCTCTGAATCAACCCTGATGATTCCCACAGGATTGGTCTGGTGGAGTCAAAGATCCGTGTTTTGGTGGGAAATTTGGAGAGGAACGAGTACATCACTCTGGCCCACGTCAACCCCCAGTCCTTCCCGGGTTCCAAGGAGAACCGCAACGAGTGAGTCCAATTTTTTTCATCATTAATCACAGCCCTGCATTCGGGCAAGTTTTCTTTTGCGTTTGTTCCTGTAAATGTCATCAGCTGACTGTTGCCATGTGTTGGGAATGCTGGGGAAGTCAGTGAGGCATGAAGCTATTATTTTCAAAAGTCCTGTTATTTCTGCAGTTATAGTGGTGCATGTAATGGTTTGAATGCAGCTTTAAGAGTAAAGGTATGCATTTGAGCCTCGCTGATTTGCTGTAGCATCACTAACCAATGCAACAGGACGCCGCTGGCAGTTTTCTAGAAACTAAAACTTTATCTACCAAAATCATAAAAGTAGGGATGTGCATGTCAAGCAAAAATGCTATTTCATAATCACCGGGAAGTATTCGACAATTTGGTGACAAACCTCTCTCCTCAGACGCTAGTAAAAACAAGGGAGTTTTTATTCATTGATTTATTTATTAAGGCAAGACGATGGTTGCATACACTGTTGTATTTTTTTCACAGTTTTGTAACTGTGACAAAAATTATGAGCTATCCCTGTGTAAAACCTCAAATTTTAGGCCTCTGGTCTGCTGTCTTGAAGTCTTGAAGTGTGACTCTGTAAGAAATTGTTAAAACCGCCACACTTCTAACAGCCTTTAAAACTTTGTGTCACAATATAATTTAGTTTTGTTTAAAAGGCAAATAATAATCTGCAGGTTGGAGCGTGTGTGACCAGTAAGATGTAAACCCTGAAATTTAGCCGCTGTACATGTTTTCAGAGCCGACTCTCTGTTGCTCCCACAGGAACGACTTTGTGTCCATGTGGTTCATCGGGATCATCTTCAAGAAAGTGGAGAACGCCGAGAGCGTGAACATTGACTTGACATACGACATCCAGTCTTTTACAGACACTGGTAGGTCCTGTCCTGCCTCCTTATTTCCTTTAGTTAATGAACAGTAGGTGGAAAAAAGGGCGCATGGTCAGATGTAGTCTCAGCAATTTCAAAATCACAATTTTTGAACAGTCCTGTGTTGAGTGTATTTGCAAATAGTCTTAAGGTTGTTTTTAACCTGTGTAGTGTACCAAGTGGGACGGCTTGCCACTCAGGAAAATACAGTAAGTGGCAAAACACATAGACAGCTGCATGAAAATATATGAAAGTCAGTTTATTATACTTTTCTGTGACTCTTGACTGCTTAAGGGACCTTGTCTGAATTACCACCCCACCTGTCTGGTACACAAAGCAGGTAAAAACACAAAGAATTATTTGGAAATATTATTTCCTCAAGGTCCTGAGCTGCAGTGCCCAAAAACAATCAAAATGGGGGAAAAATGGCTTACACTTATTGTCTCAGTAGTCACTGAACCTCAAAATGGCACCATATCCCATGGTTCCCCACAGTGTACAGACAAGCCAACAACATCAACATGTTGAAGGACGGGATGAAGATCGAGGCGACGCATGTGAAGAAGAAGCAGCTCCACCAGTACCTTCCTCCCGAGCTGGTGCAGAAGAAGAAGAGAGTACGGCAACTTCATATGCATCCAAGACCAGAAAATACCACTCTGATGTGAATCGCCTCTCGGCTGTTGTCTTACTCTTCATCTCGTCTCTCCTCCCTCTTGTCCCGAATGTCCTCCCTGCAGAGCATCGCAGAGCTGAACCGCAGCTCTAACGGCGGGAGCTCCAAGCGGATCTCCCTGGACAGCAGCCACCTGGACAGCTCCAGAGACACAGACTCAGGGACTCCCTTCAGCTCCCCGACCCCGACCAGCAAACCCTCCAAGCCTGCCTCAGACACAGACGACAGGTAGGACGACAAACCAGGAGACGACATTTAACGTTTCCGATTATATATTCCCATAACATACATATTTTCCCCTCATTTTTCTCTGCTGTCATTTTACACATTGAGCATTCATGCTGTAACAGATAAATCTTAATTCTTTTCATCCATGTATTTCTGCATATTAAGTGATGCAGTTGTACGTTGCATTAGGGTTTCTTTCTGTATTCCTAGCCTATTTTTCTTTGGTTTATCTTGCTTGTATTTCCAACTTGCAAGAGCCCATTTTCCTCTCAGGGATCGGTGGTGTTTCATTGTGCATTTTTAAAAGCTGCACTATGCAAGGTTTGGCAAAGTTTGAGTCTAAACCTCCACACTTAAATCAAGGTCAAAAGGATTAACGCCTCTAAAGATTTCACTAGTGTATGTAGTACCCACGCTTAAATGCACATACACGTTTGCTGTTGAGCGATGTTCAGCATGAAGAGGCTAGACTTTTAAAGGACATACATCAGTAAATGCCTAAATACACGACAGAGAGTGAATGTGTTCTCTGTTTTGCAGCGTCAGCCCTCCAAAGCCTCTGTTTGTGGAAAGCTGCCCGCCGTCTGGTGCCTCACCAGCTGCTAAGGACCAGGGCATGTCCATCCCTGTCATTGGCACAAGTGAGTCCCATCAGCCCAGTCACTTTTATATAGGCACCTGACAATATAATAATGCCACACTACCTATCTTTTTTTAATGCTGACCTATTAAGTTGTGAAGTCAAGGAAAATTAATTGAAGTCTCTGTAGTTCCCTAGCATATTTTAATGTTTAATTGTTGTTGTGAAAAAGAACTAACAGAGTTATACAGCTAAGAAGATAGTCCTGTTTCCCACTCGCTATGTAAAATCTGGAGAACATATGGCTTATGTGCATGGAAACTTGGTAAGCCAGACATGTTTAAACAAATTTAATAATCCAGAACCCCCCTTTTTTTTTCTGGCTGTCCTCTCCTTACGCCAGAGCCACCGAGTGGGAACATAAAGCCCAACGCCACCAGCAGCCCCAAAGAGGAGCCGTCGCCAAACGGCCTGGAGGGTCCCGTCAACGGAACGCCGGCCAAGAGACCGCACTCGCCCACACAGGAGGACCTGGCCAAGAGGCACAAGGAAACAGACGTAGGGAGGCTGTTTGCTACCCGAAATCCAGGGTCCCACAGTTCATAGAAAACACGGGGGGGTGACAGTCGAATTTCAAAATGATCTTTTGTTGACCTGCAAATTAACCTTGTGTGTTCAAGGTTTTGGAATTGTTGTGGAAATGTTCATTAATGCTGAAAAAAATGTTAAACATTGATGAAAACTTGGTAAAGAATTAATCAAACTAGATCTTATCTACTGAAATTGGACAGTAGAAGGCAGCATGTTTGTTTGAATATTATGTTTAATTTTCATCACGCAAAAAAATTACATCTACAAGCAAAGTTGCAGATATACATTCAAATTCAGAACAAAAATAAAAAAAGGCAACAACCACAAAGAGAAAAAAAAAAAAGCAGGTGACTGTTGCCGTGTGAAAACCCAATGACTATAATTTGCAGTGAGTTTCACATCTTAAGGTTAGATGGCCGTCTGCATGGAAAATTGGTTGACTGTCAGGCTTTCAGTGTCATCCAGATAACCTTTAAACACTTTCACCTGACAGCAGTGATGAGGACATTCATGTCATGGACTCGATGCAAAGGTCTTTGCAAAAATGATGCAAAGACCCTGAAAATTACATGACATGGATTTCATTCGATTTCATGGTGAACGCAGCCTGTTGACAGCACGGCTGATCTTTGTCATCAGTTCCTGAGATTCTTTTTTTTTTTTTGTTTGTTTGTTTTTTAACTGAAGGTGGTGTCCAGTGATGACTCCGCATTCAAAGAGCCATATCCACCATCCTGTGACCCCCATCCACACGGAGATGGACCTAACATTGTAGGTGTTCCTCCGTCTGAACTCCTGACTGTGTCAAGTTGAAGCGGTGAAATTCAGCGTTCTCATATCTCACCTCTCTCTCTCTCTTCCATTAGACTTCTCTTTCTGGATCAAAGGCTAAGCCCATTCCAACCATTGATACCTCAAGAACACAGGTGATCTTATCCTTTGTAAAGACTGCGTGAGATATTTTTTTTTTTTTACAGCTGATTTATTTTTCTGTAGATGAAATAATTAGGTCTGCGTGGATGGAAAGCATCACTGTTTCTTACTTCTTACAGAGACTCCCCAGTATGGAGCTGCCGGACGCCTCCTCGCCCCTGCCAGCGAGTAACAGCTGTCGGGTGGTGAAAAATTCAATCAAACTGGCCCTCAACCGCCACAAGTGAGCGCCGCCACCTCACAGCACCATGTGGATAAATTACTGTGCGAGAAAATATTCATGTTGTGTTTCTGATGTGTTTGTCCCGTGTGTGTCCGTGCAGCATCACCCCTCCCAAGCCCCCCGTGTTCGAGGGCTCCTTAACCACCGAGGTCCCGCCTGCCACCGAAGAAAAGGGCATGTCCATTCCTGTCATTGGCTCAAGTGAGTATCGATAAAAGAGAAAAGAAGCTGGATAAATTAGTTCCACCAGCTTTTTTAAAAAAAAAAAAAAAAATCACTGCTCTGAAATTTTCTTACTACAGAATTATAATGTCATAATTTTGTAGCTTTTAAAATTGATAATACAAGCTGTTAACATGTAAACTCCATGTGATTAAATCCAAGTGCAAATACAAGTTACCATATTAAGAAGTACGTTGAATACAGTTTCAAATACAGATGTAATTAGTCTTTGTTAAAATGGCGCAACTGATTTGCTGGCACTATATAAATTGTTCATCAAAGGGTAATATTTCAACCAGTCAACTACAGTCATGATTTACATTGACTAAATATGGTATGTTAGATTATAGATTACATCAGATGATTAAGACTCAGTGAGTCAAACGATGTGCGTCGAGGATGCATTAGTCATTTAATGAGAAAACATGACAGAAAACGATCAGCCAACGTGATGCACCATGTTTGCCTTGAAATATTCTGCAAGAAAAACGGCTCTCATAAGTTCTTAGTTTGTTTTTCAACCTCATCCCTGTTGAATAAGCTGATGGAGGTGCTGATGACTAGTTGCTGTTTCTATTCCCTGTCTGACTGCAGAACACATGGTGCCCAAACATGTGGCTCCCCCTGTTGGCAACTCTATCCCGACTTTAGTGAGCCGAGGCGCTGATCCGTTAAACGGCGCCGCCTCCAAGAGACCCCACTCTCCCTCGCTGGAGGAGCAGGCCAAGAGGCTGAAAGAGACGGAGAAGGCCAGAATCCACATAGCCTGAGCGCCCAGCCGAGGAGTGAATGGGTAAATACAGGGACGTGCGGAGGCGGGGCTCTGCGGTGAAGCCGGTTGAGTCTGTAGTGTGAAGCAGCGGGACGGACGCCTCGCCTCACAGCTCTTACATTCATTTCTGTTTTGCCAACGGATAGCTGATCGGACCTTTCTGGGCGCAGGTGACCTCCTTCCTGTCCGCTCCCTCTGTCCCACACATCCCAACACTGAGTTCAGACACGGAGTTAACCCGACATGACAACTAAAACTGGTAGTTTTTATCTCACCCTCCCCAACAGTGTTTAAAAATGTACACAAAACAGATGGAGAATGAGCTCTTCTTTTCATTTCATTTTCTTTCTTTTTTTTTCTCCTCCTGTTAACACATTTTAAAACAGCCTTAAACATTTATCCACGCTTGCTACATACACTCCCGGACTACCCTTTTTTTTTTCTTTTTTTTTTTTTCCTTTTTTCCTTCCTTCCACCCTTCTCCCCCAAAACAGAAACCTGTACAGTAGATCAAAATATTGATGTACATAACTTTTTTGTCTTAAAAAAAGCGAGAGATCACTGTTAAGTCTTTTGACCATTCTGTTGTAGTTTTTATTATCTAAAAAGAAAAAAAAGTTTAAAAAATTGTATTTTTTGTTTTTCTCTACTGCTTGTCCAAAAGAAAAAAATGTCTCCAGCCCTGAATATTTTTTGTAAACACTGTATAGGTTTGGATACAGTTGCAGGGAGGATTTACTGGGGGTTTGCTTGGATATGGCGGACATCACAACCACGACTCTTTGGAGAACCACCACAGCCCAAAGAGGAGTCCAGGGTAACACTGGAGCTGCAGTTTCTTCCTGATAATCCAGATCCTGGAATAAAAGCAGAGTTAGAAGAAGCCCCTTTTTCAGCTTTTTTTCAGAGCAGTACTTGCAGTATACATTTCATGAAAGTAAAAATGCCTGGCTGGGATGTCAGCTGCATGGTCATTTCGAGCTTAACAGGGAAGATGAAGGGGTTTTGAAGTGACTCATGACGTGGCAGTGACAGATGCTCAGAAGGCTGCAGCTGGCTCAGGTGGCACAGCAGCAACGAGGCCGGGGGCAAACGCCATCTGCAGATACGCATGATGGTTTGCCTTTAACCTACTTAGATGTCAGATAGCTCTGCTGTGACAGGAACACGAGTCCACTGAGTGCCAGGCAGCTCAGATAATGACAGGAAAGTATTTTAGAATCAGTTTTATATACGTTTCTGTGGCTGACACTATCTGGATCGTTCTCATTGATAAACCCAGCCCTCTTTTTCCTTCATGAAGGCAGAAAGAAACAGACATTTTTTCCAAATTCTGCTCAACCCCGAGGTCCTACAGAGATCACCACGGCCTGATTGTGAGTTAATCCAGAAATCGCGCTCCTTCCCTTTTCAACTGGTTCAGCTGAAACAGCGGCTCGGCTCGGCTCGGCTCGGCTCGGCTCGGCTCGGCTTCGGTGTGCACACGCCGAGGCCACGTCCTGGTTGTGAGCTCACCCATGTCCAATACTGGATTTGTGGTGCTTCGTGAAAATGGTTAAAAGCTTTTGATGAATTGTGCTTGTGTGTGTGTATGTATGTGTGTGTGTATGCATGCGTATGTGGTTGGCTGTGTGTGTGAGTGTGTACGCATATGTGGTTGTGTGTTGAAGTGTTGGAGAGAGAGAGAGAGAGAGAGAGAGAGAATTCCCTTAGTTTTGGGTGTTAACCCTCTGCGCCTCCTGTGGAGGCTCTTAAAAGGCACCTCCTGGGGTCGTGGTGGGGCCAGGAGACTCTCGCCCCAGCTCTCCACTGTCCTCCTCTGAAGCGGGGCATCGTCCTGTATGGATTTCAGCACGGAGGATTGGTACATGCATGTGCTGTCACACCAAACTTAATGCTGTTGCGTCCATGTAAAGTGCTAACGAGGTGCCCTCTTCACTGGAACAGCTCGAGGAGCGGGACACAGGGGTGCTCTTTTTTCCAGCATCAGTTTCCCCAACTAAATGTACAGAAAGCATCCGTTTTTTCAAGGCTTAATTCATTATTGGGGGTTTTCTTATCACTTTATTTATATTTGCATATTTGTACCATGTGATCTTTTTTTATAGCATTCATAGCAGGTAGGTCTTTTTCGAATGAAATCTGCACCACTCTGTTTCAGACATCTCATGTTTTGCTGTTCGGAAACATTTAACAAAACAAGTCATTTAGATGTTTGTTTCTAAAATGTATTGAGAGGGTATTTTTGTATGTGTTTATCACTTCCTTTAAAAGAATCCGTACACCCATTAAACCCTTAAACCCCAAAGCTGCTGTCTGTCTGCTTTTGTTACACCGGCCGATCTGCCACACCAATACAGGAAACAGACGTAGGGAGGCTAATACAGAGATTGAGTTTGCATTGCACACACACACACACACACACACACATACACACACACACTCTCCCTCATTTGTTCTCATTTCATAACTGAGGAGCCAGTGAGGTAACAGGTCTGGGAAAAAGTCCTTTCAGTGACATTATCTGAATTTATCTGAGTGCTGTGTATTTGTGTTGGTATGCATACTCATTGTTAGTGAAATTCAAAACACTCTTGAAACGTCTAACAGTTTTAAGGTCTTTGAATCTGAGATGAGTTATGGTGAGCATAATAAGCGTAAGCTCCAGCAGCTTCCTCTTGGAGATTTGATAGAGATCCTGTGTCAGGGTTTGTACAGTAGACTGCCAATGCAAATTTGACATTTTACTGTCTAAATTAACTTTAATGAATTCCTAGACAGGTTAGATCTAACTGATGGATCAAGTCAACCAGATTTTAGCAAAGTAAACCGCAGATTTGCTTTACACACGTTATTTTTCAGAGTTGAACCTCAGATTTTGAGACAGGCCGGTCTGGAAAAAAGATGATTTACAGGCATTTTAACCCCATCAGGTCCTACACATGGGATTAATTTCCTCGAGGAGAGTTAGCAGGCAAAATCTCCAGTGTTTTTTTTTTTTTTTCTATCTTTTTATCTTTAAAAATTTCATTTTAAAACCCATTTTTTTCTACTTGTAAGTAATGGTCCTCAATCGGCTTTTCTTTTTCTGTCTTAAAAAGTGCTTGGGAGGAGATTTTTTTTTTTTTTTTCTTAAAAAAGCTGCCATAAATATTCTTTACTGGCAGCTGTTCCCACCAGATGCATCTATGAAAGAGGAGCAGGTGCCAAATCACTACTTTTTTTTTTTTTTTTTTTAAAGCTAAATGTTTTATCATTTTTTTTCTTAGTTTCCCAGCCTCAGTAACATAGACATTAAATATTGGGTTAAGCCTGACATACTGTTTGTTTTTTAAATTGTTTTTTGTTTGTGCATACAGTCTTGTTTCTTCAGTTCCATATTTTTCTCATTTCTAAACGTCCTCCTCACAGTACTCTGTCTGAGATTCTCAGTCATCCAGCTCATGATATGCAAATAAAGTTAAGAATCAAGGTCAACTGGACTTAAATACCTGGGATTCCCTGCCAGTCAGTCAGAACTGAAGAAAAAAACCTATCAAGTCCCGTTGACCTTGATTTTTTACTTTACTTGCAAGCCAAACTGTATTTTTTTATGACCAAGGGTTCATCATTTTTTCTTTTTTTCCCATTTGCTTTCATTAAGGAGACATCACATAACAAAATCATGTTACTGAAATACTGTCAACAGTGCAAAACATCTTCATCTGTTCACTACTGCATTATAAATGTAAATACATTTGCATACATGTAAAGATATGGAGTGAAATACCAAGATAAATGATGTGAATAAAACAAAAAAGGAATAAGCACATTAGTGTGTTATGACCAAGCCAAACTTTCCAATTTAAAAAAAAACAACAAAAAACGTCGATTTAAGGGGTTACATGCTCAAAACATCTCAGTTTTTCATTTAAATACAGATACAAATTTAAAAAAAAGATTAAAAAGATCCACTTTGAGATTCTCACTGCACATCTGTGTGTCGGCTCTGAGTGAACACGGAAGTCTCTCCTCGTGAGTCAGGAGGCTCTCCTGCCTCTCATTGGTCCGCTCAGATGCACTGCAAAAAATATCAATCCTAATAAGTCATTTAGTCTCTAATTCACACTTCAAATCTCACTTTTCCTCAAACAAGTGAAAAAAAAAAAAAATCTGCCCGCAGGATTAGATAATCCCATTTTTTTCCAGTGCACTTTCACTTATTTCAGGAATTTTTCTGGGAACAAGAATAAATGTGTTGAAATAAGGCAGAATAAGGCGGATCAGCCCAGTGGGATAAACAAAAATGATAAAAATTTAAAAGAAAATCTGGGAACAAGTTGATTAGCACTGGACACAAATGGGATTATCTCATCCTGTTGGCACGCTGCTCCACTAATTTGAAGAAAAACCAGATTTTGAGGCTGAATCTGAGTCTAAATGGCTGGTGAAGCTGGCGAGTTGTTTTACTTTTTTTTACAGTGTGGAGGAGGCAAAGTGTGTGGGGAAATCCCCCTCCCCGCCCCTCCCACAAGCCTCTCCCCTTAAATATTCATCTTCCTGTCTGCTGTCACCCATTCAGCTCAGGGTGCTCAAACAGACAGTAACCGGTGATAAGGGAGTGTGTGTGAGTGTATGTGTGTGTGTGCATCATGGACGGTGAGTAGCATACACTTCTCTTTACAAGAGCACATAGACTGAGGGGTTGAGATTCAGTAATAACAGAAGCTCTGATTTTTCAAAAGTGACCCTCAACTGTGATTTTTGATTATTGCGATTAATTTTTTTTGGGGGGGGGGCGTTCATCAAGCTCTTCATTTGCACAAGATGTGACAGAAGCTGATTGGCTGGTAGCTGGTTAATGTTTGAACTGAGCTTGACACTTCCTCCCTGCTGCACGGCAAGACGTTGTCATTTGAGTGTGTAGGGATGAAAACCTGTGCTCCGGTTTAGCTGGGAAAAGATGTTTTTCCATAATCTGATGAGTTTTTTATTTGACGTGTTTTGCGTTCACTCCTGCCAAGTTGTCTGTTCACCTGCCAACCTTTTTTTTTTGTTTGTTTGTTTGTTTGTTTGTTTTGTTTCCTCCACAGTTCACATGCCCTCCTTGATAGGAGATGACCTGCCTATAAGTAAGCTCATTTTTTAAAATACCTCTTGTACTGTGTGAATTAGCTGCCTGCCTCCACAAGTCAAAGCACAGAAAAGCCAAAGAAAATCACTGAATGTAACACAGCAGCTTCTCACTTCCTCATTTCTCTCTTTTTTTTTTTTCCCTTTGGTGAGCAAGTGACATTGCTTTTTTCCTGCTCATGTGTGTGTGTGTGTGTGTGTGAAGTCTCTTGTGATAGCTGCCTTTAAGTGTCTGTTTTATAGGTTGATATTGTTTCGTATGACAAATCTGTGAGAGTGTGTGTGTGTGATGTGTTTGAGTGGATCTTCTTCATGTTGTGTGTGTGCATACCAGAGTAGGACAGGGCACGATGAGAGAGACGAGACTTGGCGTGCCTTTTTTTTTTTTTTTTTTTTTTTATCGTGTCAGATTTGTAACATGACTTGTTTGGTCCGCTGACCTACAAAACTAGAAACTGACCTATGAGCCGGTCCGAACAGAAACCGAAGGCTGATCAAACTCAAACCGTGTTGTTGTGTTGTTGTGTTGTTGTGTTGTTGTGTTGTGATGCGTCAGCCCCTGTGACCCCTGACATCTTGTTGCAGCTTTGGCTTCACTGCAAAAAAAAAAAAAAAAAATGTCTTAATCTCATCTTCACGAGTGATTTAGTCTCATGTTCAGTGTTAAAAATCTTGTTTTTCTTAAAAAAAAAAAAAAAAAAAAATCTGCCATGGGCCGTTAGATAATCTGTCTTCTAATGCAGTTTCACTTGTTTCAGGAATTTGATTGGGTGCAGCAGAAATATTAAGAAAAATGACCCTGATTCATGAAAATTATGGAAACAAATGTGATTATCTCACCCCCTGCTGGTTTTTATTACTTTGTTTGAAGAAAAACAAGAATTTATGCCATTTTATGATTAAGGATTTGTTAGGATGGAGGTTTTTTTTTGCAGTGGTCTTGCTATTTCATATTAGATAACGGTCATATTGTTTTGTTAAATACATGCTTTTATCACTCAAATGGAGATCAAAGATCCAATAATGTGTCCAATAATCCATTCAGCAGCTATATTTAAAACTAAATCACATAAGAGGGGCCTTCAGGACATTCAAGGTGATCCCTTTATGGTGCACAGTAAAATAGTTTTATCTCATTGACCAAACAGCATTGTCTTATCAGTGATGAGTCATTGAATTTTAGCAAATGAAATCTGTGATCTGAGTTGTCCTGATAGGCAACCGCAACCCAACTGCCTCTCCAGACAGATGAAAGAAAAGTGGAAAATTGTTTTGTGTTATTTCAACTGGCTCTGCGTCATCAGGCAGCCACTGTAACCCGCTCCCTCCATCCCTGCGCCTGCCGCCTCCCACACATCTCTCCATTCACTCCCATCCTCTCTCTCTCTCTCTCTCTGCGCTCGCTAGTGGCTGAGCCGGAGATCCAGATCTTCGAGCAGCCCAAGCAGAGGGGGATGCGCTTCCGGTACAAGTGCGAGGGCCGCTCCGCCGGCAGCATCCCGGGCGAGAGGAGCTCCGACAACAGCAGGACCTACCCCAGCCTGCAGGTGAGCAGCCGCCACTGATGGATGCTCATCATCCTCCTCATCATCAGCTGAACCTGAAACTCCTGACTCCTGTGCGCTGTATCCATTTAGCGAATATTGTGTTAGTGCACCAGATTTTCATGGTTATGGACATCCAAATTTGAACCACGCAGATCATTTTTGAAATTGTTGTCCGATGTCAGATGAGCTGCCAGACCTAGAAAAGCCGACTCCGATAACTTCTGTGAGGATTTAATCTCATTTTTCCGTCTCGTATAATCCAAGCAGGTTTGAACAGAGGGTAGCAGCTTATTTATAGACGCCGTTTCACCCAGTTCTGCGTGTTTTGTGTGGCGCTTGCAGCCCATTTCATTCATTTCCATAAGCAAGACTATGAAAACCTATGAGACACTTACCTCTCACAGGCAGTTAAGATGACGTTTTCCTTCTGTCCCTCTGCACCTCTCTATCTGTCTTCATCTAAATACGCATGCACTTTTGCTATCTTCACATGGCCATCAAGAGAGCTTCAGCTGTTCTCCCTCCCTCCCTCCCACACAGATCCTGAACTACTGCGGCAAGGGGAAGGTGCGTGTCTATCTGGTGACGAAGAACGAGCCTTATCGGCCTCATCCTCACGACCTGGTGGGGAAGGACTGCAAGGACGGATACTACGAGGCCGAGTTTGGCCCGGACCGCCGAGTGATCGCGTGAGTTCCCTTCACCCCCGTCCCAGTCAGTCAGTCAGTCAGTCATCAGCGCTCGTAGTCGCTGTCACGCACCTCATTCACCATGCTGCTGTCACCACACAGTAGGGAAAAAAGTAAACACTTTCTCTGTCATTTGCACACACCTAAATATGCACTGCAGACCGACTCCTATCATACAGCCACACAATATCATTTCCTCTCATTAACTCCACTTTTCTGTTTCACTTGTCAATTTCAGAGAGCATCATTTGTAAAAAAAAAAAAAAAAAAAGTGACCTTTCAGACTGAACACACACACGGACACGGGTGTCCACCCGCCCACACATACACCCACACACACCCACAGACACACACACACACACACACACATACATACATCCACACACAGCATATTTGTCTAACCATCTCTGTGATGAGGACGGCAATGTGGGAATTCCCCAAGTGACATCACCCTTATTTGCTGTGTTAAAGAGAGAAAAAAAAGAACTTGTGTGTGTGTGTGTATGTGTGTGTGTCTGTGTGTGTGTGTGTGTGTGTAAACGTGTGTCTACTTGTGCATGCCTATGCGTGTGAATGGGTTTGTGTGAATGAGTCAGTATCTCCTCATGTGTATAATTTGCAAATCCCTTGTGGATTACAGTCGTGAATTCAAATTAATTTATCACCTCGACTCCATGCCAGGCGAACATCTTCAATTACTCATTTAGACTTTAAACATTTTTTTTTTTTTTTTTTTTTTTTTAATGAAGGCTTTTCCACCTGGGTTTGGCCGTAAGGGGTAAATTCAGCAGCATTTTAAGATAGAACGCTTGTTAAAGTTGTTTTTTCATACAGTTTCCAGAATCTGGGTATCCAGTGTGTGAGGAGGAGGGAAGTGAAAGATGCAATCCTGCAGAGGGTGGCCAGAGGCATCAACCCCTTCAACGGTGAGTCCCCCTGCTCAATATTTGCATATCTCTGTGGCCATCTATTGTTTTTTATCTCTTCCACGAGGATCACAGTTCAGATTCAGGTCAGAATCAGTAGCTCTTATTTTAACCAAACAAAATCAGGAGTGGCATTCAGCCTTGCACAAAGAACTTTACGGAGGACTGACTGATCTGATTTCTGTGGTTACTGCTGCTCCTGCTCTCGCTGTTACTGCTAAGCAGCTCCATACCATTTCAAAGAATTGTTTTCAAGCGCTTGGCTGACCCAGTTGCAGCGAAGTCGGCAGCAGTTTCCAGATATTAAGTTAAAAATCCGCTCCCTTGCCACATACCACACTGTCTACAGTAGTGCCATTTCCTCAATGCGCGCTCAGTCTGCGGTCCTCCTGTGCAGACAGATAGCAGCTCTCATGTACAAACAGGCGTCGGGCTACTTCCCCATTCTTTGTCACAGTTGCTCAATTCAGCGCGGTGCAAGATGCCACGTGAGAGCTGGGAATGCAGGATTCATAAAAAGGGGGAGGGGCGCCCATGGGGGTTCCCCGGCTCTTGGAGATCATCATAAAAGTCGGGTGTAGAGAGCTTTTATAGGTTTGTAAAAGCCATGCAGGCAAATCGGACTGGAATGGAGGTTCATGGCAAGAATGAATCAAGATCAATGCTGCTTAGGCTTTTTTTTGTTACTGACAGAAACACGGTGTGCTCGTCATTGATCTCTGCACCGGCACGATTTGGCTCGTGAAGCGGTGAGGCGTGGCGGCTCACGGCAGAGCATATAACATGCTGGTGAGCGCTTTATCCAACACAGCACTGTGCACTGGGAAAGCTGGTAAAGAGAGAGAGATGACTCTTAGAAAAACTCTTGAATTTCTTTACCAAGAAATCACGTAGCGCGATGGCGGCAAACCACAGGCGGCAGACTCATGCTCACCATGAGTGCGATGTTTTATCGCAGAGGCATGAGGGAGGTCAGGGTCGGTGAGTCTGGACCTCTCCGGACACTCACAGCTGTTTAGGTGACTGTTTGCGTTTTGCTCATTTCCTGTGGTCAGAGAGGAGGCCATACCAAACACCTGAACTTCATTTGGACAGCTGGGCTTCGTCTGCGTGGTCCGAGTTGGAGGGGACGCGACTGTCTTCTCTCTTGCAGATAAATGTATGTTTACAACAAAATAAAACAAATCATGGCTAGTGCAACTGTATTGAAGGTTGCCGCTGTGGGATATGAGCTCCCAGCCGTGACATTGTCGGTGCCACGCTGCGTCTGTTGCATAACCACATTTACTTACACTTTTTACTTGCTTATTACTCCACACGGTCAACGGGAATTACCACGCAAGATTCTTTACTGTTATTTTTATGCGGTCGAGGATGTACAGTCAATATTTTTCAGCATCAGTTCTTACAAAACCTTCAGACCAGAGTAGTTACAGTCATCGGATATGAAGCCTAAATAAAGCTGATTGTTAGTCACTGGACGGGCGGCTGAGTTTGTGGCCGGGGACAAAACGGTCTGAGTTTTATACCTAAATGAGCCTCACAGAATCAAGAAATGTGCCTTCTCATGTCGTTTTCCATGCAGCAGTTTTATACCTGATAACCTCACAAACTTGAGCTTCACGCTTTACGGCTTTGGTTTGTCCATTCACACCAATGCAGATGGGCTGCAGTGTACCATATAAATAACATAAAAGAAGTCTTTGTTTTAGTAAAGTTCCCCTTTAAGGGGGAGCGAGTGTTTGTCTTTTTTTTTTTTCTCAGATAGGGAAGTGAGCCGATAACTCAGCCAGGTTTTGACTTATAGCACAGTCACGCAGGTGATCTGGTGTGTGTGTTTGGTCTGTTAGAAACATGATGATGATTAGGGGAAAGTGTCTCTGTCTTGGATGTTCATTTGTGAGTGGTAACCTGTAACGTCCCTCCAGAGAGAGAGGTTACTCTTTAAGTTGTGTGCAGCATATTTCATGAAAGGAGTCCTTTTCTCAGTGGGTGTCAGAGCAAGAATTAAAAAATACATGTAGAAAATGTGCATTACATTACAAGTTTTTGTATTCAGCATTGACTTTCACCGTAGTCAAGTCATTTTGCCTCATATTCAGTCTTTTTTTTTTTTTTTTTTTTTTTTAAAAAAAAAAGTCAAATTAAATCTGCCAGTAAGATGAGATGATCCTATATATTTGTTTCCTGTGCAGTTTCAATTCTATTCAGGATTTTTTTCTGTTTAAATATGTCACAACAAGGCAGAATGAGACAGATCAGCCCACGAATATCAAGAATGACGCTCACTCAAAAAAAGTCTGGAAAAAAAAAGAACTGATTAGCACTGGAAACAAGTGGGATTATCCCATCCCACTGGCTGATTTAGTTTCTGTTTTTTTTTTGTTTTGTTTTTAACACTGAATATGAGACTCTTTTTTTTTTTTTTCGCAATATGACGAGGCGTACAGGGGTCTTAGGATTTCACAAAAGAAGTCTTGTGACTTTTACTCAACTGTCAGGAATGGAAACAAGAGCTGAGGATGGTGGGAAAAGCTAGGGGCGGGATTCGACCGCACGGGCATTTTATGCTGATGGGCCGTTTGTATGGGAACGTGACGGCACGGCCACATCAAGGCAAAGACAAATGCCACCTCGCCATCGGCTGCTCGGAGGGAACCAGGGTGTGATTTTAGCGCGACCCAAACGTTCCCCTCAGTGCAGATCACTTCTGCTGTGAAACTCAGCTGCTTCCTGTGTTAGGAGCGATAAGTTGCCCACCCGCACCTTAACACCCTCACACACACACACACACACACACACACATGCACAGCCCCTGACCTGCCTTCACTTCCTGCGTGTGCACCCGGTCCACTTCTGTTCAGCGTGATGTCGGCTCTCTGCAGGTTGTGCACAAAATGCATGACACCTAATGAGGTTACAGAGTCCCGGGGCTGACTGAGGCATCGACAGCCTTCGCGCCTCAGTTGTGACAGCACAGACGCAGAATTTCATACTTGTGTGGGTGGGGATTCACCTGGCAAGGTTTTATGCAATTCAGATGGAAAACAAGAGTCCAAATAGCTGCCCCAACACTGTTGCTTTTATCAACAAAGTTCAACTGTTGTCACTGTGCTAAAGAGCATCAAGTAGAGGAAGAGATGGAGATAGATAGATCTAATTTTTTCAAACAGGCGTTAAATCTTTTTAGACATTCAAGCTGACTTTACTTTGGTTTGGAAATTTGTTTTTTTTTTTCATTTCATTTGTCGCAGTAGCAATCTGCACCGGCAAAAAGATGCCCGTCGCATCACAGCCCTTAAGCACGATCCACAGTGACTAAAGCTCAGTGCTGGGAAAAGTGATGATGTTGAGCACTTTCGCAGCGCCGGTATAAGTCAACACTTTGGTTATGATGCCCTCGAAAACTCACACGGAAGGTAAATAATCCAAGTGCAGCTGCTTGTGTTCGTTCTCTTCGTAGTTTGCTATGTCAGCCTCTGTCCGTGAATACAGGCTCAGTTCAATGAGAAAAGAAAGAAAGTTTGTTCTCCGAGTGGAAGTATTCTCAATAGTTTGATTTCAGCCAATAAAAAGACAAATTTTTGACTGTAAAAGTGGATTGAATTTGGAGGGGTTAACCAAAGAAATAACGAGTATCAAAGCTGCCACAACCATAAATAAAATAATATCATTACTCTTGAAATGAGTTAACAGGCAATGACTAATGCACCGAGTTCTTTGGAATGACAAGCCGGTTCATGCTTTAAGATGTCACATGTGGCATCAATATTATTATTTTTACAGTCATCGTGATACCGTGGAGTAATTACTGAAACCAAATGAGACCACGGCGATGACAAGTATCCTCGATCTCACGCCAGCAGTGTTGTAGTGTTCATGGCTCTCGAATTTAAGATCCAGTTTCCCATTAAGCCCTGTTGCTGATGCTGCCTCTTGTCGCCCCCCTCATATTACACCATGTGTTTTCTCTCTGGCTTCACTGACTAAATATGTTGGAGGCTTTTCTGTCTTCCTTTCACTTCCTCCACCATCGAAACACCACCATAAAGTAGAAGTAGAAATCTCGGTCCATTTTGAAGTGTGGACTGTTTAAACTCAGCAGATAAAACATGGACTGAGCACGTACTTTTATCAGGAGACTCGACATCCAGTTTTGTGTTTTTTTCCAGGTTTTTGGTCAGTGGAGTCTAAAGGTTCCTCACTTCTCTGCATCTTCAAAGGGGACACTATAATTATAAACTATAAAGTACAATGTAAATTCGTGTTATCCATAAACAAGACCTTCTGTCTCCCATAATGAGCCTTTCAGAAGCCATGAGTCACACAGCAGAGTGGAGACATTGTTTGTGGTGAGGCTTGACACCTGCTTCCCCCTCTTTCTCACTCTCAAACTTCACGCGCCACCAACCATTCAACACCCACCGCTCGACCTCCGCTGCCGCTCTGCGATGGCAGCCTTCAGGCCAGCCAATGACCAGCTCCCCTGCAGCTGCAGCCTCGCACGGCCTGCCTGTGTTTCCATCACACACCCACACACACCTCCACCTACTCTCACAACCCACTTTCTTACACC
Organism: Myripristis murdjan; assembly: GCF_902150065.1. Taxonomy (NCBI): domain Eukaryota; kingdom Metazoa; phylum Chordata; class Actinopteri; order Holocentriformes; family Holocentridae; genus Myripristis; species Myripristis murdjan. The sequence goes on from NC_043994.1 coordinate 28,821,376, forward strand.
TGTCCAGCATCTGTGTCTAACATATGCATACTTGTGTTTGCACGCATACACACACTCACTCACTCACACACACACACACACACACACACACGCCAACTTAGTATCTTCTCTTGACAGTTCCACTTTCGCGTGTGGGCATGTGTGCGTCTCTCCCTCCTTCAGTTTCTCCGCTCTCTGTCTCTGCCTCCTACAAGCAAATAAAGCTGATGACCAAACAGAAATGTGATATAAAAAAATGTGCACACGCTGCAAAACAACGAGCAGCAGCAGGACTTGTGTCGCCTAAAGACCATCCGATCCCCAGAAAATCAGTGTCGCTCCATGTGCTTCATGGCCGTCCCCCTGATACAGTCATACACTAAACACTGTGTGAATTTCTCTGGATTTCCTAAAATAATTGAAAAGTCCAACAGCACCAATGTCTTTCCACAATATTTATTTATTTTTAGCCAAAATGTGCCACACCAATGCAGTCATTTGTCCCATTTTATTACCAGCAGGGTGTGGATAGTGCCTTATTCCTATATCAGTGATGGTAACTACACAGCTGCCTAATTATGTGTTTAATTTCATAAATAATTAGCATATTGCCTTTAATAGATCCCTCATGCATGATGATAAAAATCATCATGCACTCACAATGGGTTTAGAATGACTAAGGATTTCTCTGTAATGTCTTACCTGCACTATTTCCTGCTGGTGCCATGATAACGAGAGTAATTTTCCGATGTGTGTCTCATCATCATATAATAAGACACATTGTGCACATAATTGGCTTGTTCTGTGCTTGTAATGCAGCAGAATTTACTCTAATTGAATTAAAAAGCCGCAGATGTAATATTCAGCAGGTCTGTGTTAGCGCCCTGCCAAGAAGTATGTGCCATCTCACACAAAAAAAAAAATCCATGAAATTGTAGTATTATTGTTAACATTAGGCTGGCGTGTTTTGGCCCATACCAGGATGGGCCAAAACTGAAATCTAAGCCGTCACAAAATTCCTTGCAGGCTTAACGCCGACGCATCAAGCAATGCATGTCATGTGTATCTGGTTAGTTTTTCACTATAAGTCTGAACATGGGAATTTCAGCGGGGAGCTCAAAGTGCTTGGAGGGTTTACATTAGCAGGGAAACATTCGCCCATCAAGTCTGATATACATTACTTATCATCTTATATCTGTCCTATTTTATTATTTTTTTGTTAGACTGTCACAGTTTGTCGTTTTTCCATTTGCGTAGCTGCTTGTTTCTGATGTCTGTAAACTTTAAAATGATAGTTGAGAGTAACTTTGAAGCACCAAGTGTCACGTTAGTAAAACACAGTGGCTGTCAGCCCTGCTCCTCCTGTCTTACACAGGAGGAGTTATCAGGAGACGTCACCTAGGCAGCGAGCCGCACCACTGAGTCTCACCGCTGCACACAAATACACACACTCACACTTCTTTCCACCTTGAGGCGTCACCGTGGTGACAGTCACATCTGTGGGCGGGGGTGGCCTTGACGAGATAGAAATTGAAACATGGAAGAAGAGAAAGTAAGCAGATATGAGAAACTGTGTGTGTGTGTGTGTGTGTGTGTCTATGTGTGTGTGTGTGTGTGTGTGTGGGTGGGTGTCTCTCAGTAAGAGGTCTCATCGCAGAATGTGTGTGTTTGTGTATGTTGCCTCTGCGGGTGAGGTGTGTGACGTTGTCAGTATGTGTGTGTGCGTGTGTGTAAATGAGTATGTAGGCTGAGAAGAACGACATCTGTGACACACTGATCCAAAGTTGAGGTTGTGGCACAGCCTACACAACCTGAGAATCTATATTTATCTATCCATCTATCTATCCATCCATCTATCTGTTGTGTATTTTGTTGCCACCGTTTAGATATAATAAAGATATGCCAGTATATTTAACATTTGGAAGTGCATTGCAAGTTGATTATGAGCCTGTAACCACATTTTTTATAATACAATCATCAAAAATGTGTTAGAAATTAACTGCATGTCATGTCACATTTGCTCCATAAAGTATTCATTAAATTTCTCCGCACACTGGGTTTATATCGCTCTCTGATTACATTAATTTCCATGGAAGCGCAGTGTGTTGTCATGCCTTGTGATGGCGGATGTAGTGGGAGTCAAACCCACAAGAGCCCAGTGTGCCCACCAGTGCCAAACTTTAAAAAAAAAAAAAAAAAAAAAAAATCTGGTTCCGTGATGATGAAAACTTTTACGGAACAGAAAGCGTTCACTTTCCTGAAAATGTAAATGATCTTCTGTTTATTTTGGTGGGCATTTGCCTGACAATGATTTCCATCTCCAAAGTCATGAGTCACAGTTTGCCCACTTGTTTATTTGTAGTTACATCACTGCTCATGATTCAGGGTTGGCATGCTTTACTGTTGTATTGATGTTGTTGTTGTTGTGTGTGTGTGTGTGTGCTCAGTGCCACGGGAGCAGCTCCTGCAGACAGAGGAGTACGACCTGAACGTGGTGCGGCTCTGCATCCAGGTTTTCCTGCAGGACGAGAACGGCCAGTACAGCCGAGCCCTCAACCCCATCGTCACCAACCCCATCTACGACAACAGTGAGTGGCCAGGCAATCATCAGCAATGGATGTGAATGTCATTGATCTGCTATGCTCTGCTATGATCACAGCCACATTAAATTAGACTTATTAGTTATGCAAGAGCACACCAATACGGATTCCATTTGGATTAATTCAGATTTCAGATTCAGATTCCTTTTATTTGTCATTTTCACCCATAGTACAAGTACATAGGTTAAAACGAAATAACGTTTCTCACTAGTTCTAGTGACCACAGTGCAAGTTGTGCAATAAAAGAGTAGTTTTTAAAAGAAAAGTAGCATATACAATCAAGAAAAGTAGCATATACAATCATTAATTGTATTGGATTGTAATTGGATTAATGTTGTCAGTGGATGATTGTTTCGTTTTTTGGATAAAATTGTAACTGAAAAAGGGATAAACAAATATATATATATATATATATATATATATATAATTTGTGCTGATGTTCAGTGTCTTGAAATTTGGCTGACCTCATGCCAAAACATTACAGCTGTTCAGTTTTTCTCCTGAAGTGTAGTATCATTATTATTATAGTTATTGTTACTATTGTTTTATATGCAAAAATGTAAAAATTCAGAAAGTTAAACAAGTATGTGCTTTCATACTTCAGATGTGAGATAATATATGGCCATATACCAGTGTATATGGTCCTATGTATTTGTATTTATGTGTATTTGTATGTGTACATGTACATGTTTATGTCCACCCGTTATTCAGCCAACACTTTTCGAGCGCTGCACCCAGTGAACTAGTTGAGCGTTCCTCACTCACAGTGAGAAAAGAGGAAGTTGTGTATGCACAGCAGCCCTCTAACAACACTGTTACCACGGAGCACTTCCTCTTCTGACAGCAGGCATGTGACATGTGACTCAAAGTGGTGAGGCTTCGATTGTAAACTGAAAGCATCACCTTCTAAACTGAGGCGAATGTAACCCGCCCCGCCGGGCCTCTGAAGCTGTGTTTTTCTAACATAAACTCTCATGTCAACAGGTAGTTCTGCTGTTGGAAGAGGAATTTTACATAATTGTGCTCACATGAAATGACCTCCCAGTGTCGTTGTGTTACACTGTGCATATTTACTGTTGTGTGTGTGTGGTGTGTGTTTCCGCATCGTCAGGGGCCCCTAACACAGCTGAGCTGAAGATCTGTCGGGTCAACAGGAACTCTGGCAGCGTCAGGGGCGGCGACGAGGTCTTTCTGCTGTGTGACAAAGTACAAAAAGGTATAATGATGCGCTCTAGGCTTTGGAAATAGATTGGACAGGAAATTTTATGTAAATATGTTTTTTTTTTTCATTTGTCTGTCTATTCTTCCATCCATCCACCCAACCATCCATTTTCCACCCACTCATCTTTAATCCATCAGCAGTACAGCTGTGCTGCCCGTCTCTTCCTGTTCATTCATTTATCCATCCCCTCATCCCCTCATCCCTCTCTCCACCAGACGACATAGAGGTGCGATTCTTCTCCTCTGACGGCTGGGAGGCCAGGGGCTCCTTCTCCCAGGCAGACGTCCATCGCCAAGTGGCCATCGTCTTCAAGACGCCGCCCTACTACGACTCCACCATAACGACGCCTGTGACCGTGCGCATGCAGCTGCGCCGGCCCACCGACCAGGAAGTGAGCGAGCCGATGGATTTCCGATACCTGCCAGACGACAAAGGTGAGCAGCAACTCTGTCAGAGTGCCTGTGAACCAAACACTAAACATCAGACTACACCGAGAGTTTCTCCGCTGTGGCTGGCCTCTCTGACAAAAAGAATGTGTGCAGGGGACTATTTGTGTTTATCGAGGAGGGATATGTAGTAAGACAGATTTGAAAATGTTTAAAATGGCTGCTAAGATCATTGTCTTCCACTCTTATCAATAAACTTACTTTATCCCCAGCAATCAATGTCCAGTACTTGTACCCAATATATAATCACCATTTATGTTTGATAAAATATTGAACATGATATATCAGAGTAATTTTGTGTTTTCTCCAGATCCTTATGGCTGCAATGAGAAAAAGCGGAGAAGAGAGTATGTGATGAAGATGTCAGGATTGTCTGGTAAGATACGCGGTGTAGTACAGAAATATTCATCTCATGTGATTGCACGTACATTTAAAAAGTCAATGCATGCACTGTGTTGACGTTTTCTGACCTTTCTGCAGCTGGACCGTTCGCTGGTTTGGCAACAAACAGGCCGATGGCCGTGCCGACTTCCATGTTGAGAAAAGGTAGTGTATGCTTTTAAACAAACAGTTATGTAATGATTGATTGAAACAAAGCCCAAACTTTAAATATGATACCGGTCACACTGATATGCTCTCCAGATCGATTAAAAAGGTTTTTCTTCTAACCCTGCATTCACGCTGCACACTCACACACGGCGGTGCAAGGGGCTCCAGTGTAGTCATCCTCAGCTACAAAGTTTTTAACAGGATAATCATTTTTTCTGCTGCTTTTGTGTTGCCTGTCATAACATTATGTCATTATTATGATGACTTCACACTGCTTGCGGCAAGTGCTAATTAGATAGCAGTCATACTGAAAAGAAAAAAAACAACAGTATCGTAAATAGTTAATCATCAACACCAGCCGGTCACCAAGCATCGTTTTGGAGATGCACTGCAAAAACGCAAAATCTTACCAAGATTATTTGTCTTATTTCAAGTCAAAAATGTCTTATTCCTAGTCAAAATATCTCATTACACTTAAAATAAGACATGATCACCTCAGAAGTAACTTGTTTTTAGACAATTTACTTGTTTCATTGGCAAAATTTGCCAGTGAAATAAGTGAAAATTAGCTAGAAACAAGAAACAAATTTTGCCAATGAAACAAGCAAATTTTCACTTGTTTCAAGCAAATTTTCACTTGAAACAAGAGACAAATAATCTTGGTAAGATTTTGAGTTTTTGCAGTGTGTTGGTCCTCGCAGACTTTCAAACAAAATAGGAAAATGAATATAGGAAATGAATGACCCTCCAGTGACTTGCTGATCGTACTGTTTTCAGTGTAAAAAGTAGTGTAAGATTCAAACTCTAGCATTACACTCCATGCTATGACACTAAAAATCGCTTTATGTTTTACCAGACCACAACAACATGTACCTGAAGCAACAGCCCACATCTACGATGCACCAACAACCTGCTGTATTCAACGCAACCTACCAGCCGGGCGTTGCACGCACACTGATGACTTCACGCGCTCCTAATGTGCCCGTCAACAATTCGTGGGGAAACCCCAACCCGGCGCTCTCCATGGATGCAGTCACCACAAACCCCTCTGCTGCCATGAGGAATATACCTCGCACCAACAGCGGCAGGCAACCGCAGCCAAACTCCAGAGGTTACCCCTCCAGGATGGATCTTAACACCTCGAGCGCCCTCCCCCAGCTTTCGATGAGGGACTTGCAGTGCTTGGATACAGTCACCCAGGGTCCCATGATGACCCACCCGCAGCCCCAGCCGGAGTCCCAGCCCCTCTACCACCTACAGCACAACCGGGAGGAGCCAACATCTGACGTCCACATCCAGAACCAGCAAGGGAGCCAGAGCCAGGGTTTCCAGAATCACTGGGCGGGCGTCAGTTCCTTCGGTCCAGCCCAAGGTGCCTTTAATGGGTCTGGACCTGGAGAGGGGGGCAGCGGCCTGGGGCTGGGCTCTTTTCCCTTTTTAGAGGGAATGGAGGGGGATGATTTTCTCAAGAGCCTGGTGGGAGGAGGATCTCAGACAGGCTTCCAGCTGAAGCAGGAGCCTCAGATCCAGGTGGGACAGGAGAGCCACGGTGCCCTCATGCAATCCCCGCTGGAAAACCAAGGCAGCACGTACACCAACCTGCTCCCCCGGCCTATGAGCAATGGCACCAACATGGATGCAATGAGGCAAGACGCCAGTAGTAACAGCAACAACCTGTCCCTCAAAAATCTGCAGAACCCCTTCTCTAACAACGGTATGGCCCACGAAGGCCACTATGCAAATTTGGCCGACTGGGCCAAGTCAGCTCGGCACAGTGACTACAAAGAATGACTCGGCAAGTTCTTTTCGGGTCAAGTAAAAACACAAGCAGCCTCCAGAAAATAGTGGGACTCATTAGCGTATGAATCATGCGCGAGGCTGTAATGAGATCTCATCAGAGGACATGCGGGTGTTTTCCAGACTAATGTTAGATCCAGATTTTCTGAGAAGTGAATGTATTAGTTTCCTAGTCTTTCTCAGATCACGCTAGATTCACTGTCAACATGTAATAATCAATGGCTTCTTGGTGTGTTAAGTGGTCAATGCGCAGGCGATAGAGGGTTTATGGATATTAGGGGTTTGGAAAGTCCTGTATTAAACACAGGTTATGACAATGCTCTTATCAGCATAACAAATTACTGTTAATGGTTTACTTTCTGTTGCTTTGTAAGAGGTTTTATATGTCAGGTGTCTGTTTATGTGTGTCACTGTGACTGCAGTTATGTTGATTTTTTTTTTAATATCAAGGCATTTGCTGTTAAGTGCAAACTGTACATACATGTTAGCCATAGTTGAGAGTGAAAGCAGTTATCATGCTGAAGCGCTCAAGAAATGGCAATGTACTAAAATTTCCATTGAGGAAGTGGGAGGAAGCACATTCAGTGGTGTATTTCCTTTGTAATGGCTATGTCATACCAGCGATCACATGTGCTACCCAGAGCTCTCAGAGTGTTGATACCGGAGAGCTGTTTCATCAGATATGCAACTATTTTGGTTTTTGGGCACTTGGCTGTTGCTCGTGTGCAGAGATACTGATACAGAGCAGGTGGGGCTGCAGAGTCCTGCTTGAGGACGCTTTGACAGGACACATGGATGTTGATGGACACACACTGGTTGTTGTAAGGATCAAACCTGTGACCTGGTTACAGGATGGTCGACCCTGTGAGCCCTCGCTCAGCTTAATGTTCATCGCTTACCTACGCATCGTATAGCCGCAAGCTTCTATTGTCTGAAATGAAAGCAATTATTTTGCTTACTACTTTTTTTTTTTTAAAAGGCAGATTTGATATTTTTTCATCTTTTTTTACATGATCAGTTCTTAATAAAAACGAAATGTCTCCAGATTTATCGCTTTTCTCGATACTCTTGCCTGTATGCCTACAAACGCTGCATGCACTGCAATGCATGACTTGGGAATCTAAATTTAATCTAATTTAAGCAACATACTGCAAGTAAGATGTAAATTTATACTGTATCACTATCAGTACCCACAACTCAATATAACTCCCATCCTCACACACAATTCATTCAACAGTTTTACAGATAATATATTATATATTGATGAGGATATTATAGATGAGGCTTTAAATAAGTCAGGCTGCATTTATACTGTTGGGTGAACGCAGACTTTTGTCCCCAGAAATGTAAACCAGTTGCTTTTATTTTTCATTTTGGCTTTCCAGCAAACTATCAGTCATATCACTAAGATTCCATTGGGATTATGGAATGTATATTTAAAATGCTGAAAAACAAGGAGATATTGGAATGACTAATTATACCGCATGACTATAGAAACCACTAAAACTACTTGTAGACACTGGTATCTAATTCAAAATTGGACTCAAAAAAGTGACAAGCTGTCACTCATGACAATGTGAGTCGGGGAGAAATAAACAAGTAAAACAGCATAACAAAAAAAAAAAGAGCCAGCCAGATTACTGCAGATTAATGGATACACTAATCTATTGTAGTGTCTGTCAACAGCTAATGAAAGCAGCTATTTCATCATTTAGGGCTGTGAGTGCACAAGGAGAGACTGTGGTGTGTGTGTGTGTGTGTGTGTGTGTGTGTGTGTGTGTGAGTGTGTGTGTCTTCAGACAGCGAGGCAGTCAGGTGTGTTAAATTCTTTCTCTGGTGAAAATAATAAGGTGTTGATGGTTTTGACAGTGAAGGATGTCTTCCTGGCTGACTGAAGCATGTCTCAACAAAACACAAACTGCTCTGTCAGATGACTCTGCACTTTCAGATTGAGCTGTGGGGAGCCTGTCCTTGATGACTTCATTAAAAAAAAAAAAAAAAAATCATGGTCGAGCCTTTGGTGGTGGCGATGGGCAACTTTTCCTTCCCTTTTTACCGCAGTCAGATGGGCTAGCTGAAACCCTAAATTGTTATCTGTGAGAGGAAAATCATTTTGAAAGGAGTGACTTTGACCACTGAGGGTTTTAAGCAGGAATTAACTTGACTGGGAAGTCAATGAAACCAAAAAAATCACCCTACTGTCAAAACCCTTACTCACCCTTACTTTAAATTTGTCCATGGACGAATTTAAAGTGCTATATGTAGCTATTTAACCTCAAGAAATCATTATCAAATTTATTTATTTGTATAATTATTGCAGACAAGCCAGACTAATGCTGAGAAAACTGGGACTGTCTATCTGAACTGTATTTTACTTTTGGTGGTAAATCTGCTTGATTGCTTTATGGCACAAAGGAGGAGGAGGGCGTTCTTATTTGAGCAAAGGGTGGACCGAATGTGAAAATCACTTAGAATATGTTTAGCATCTTCAGAAAGAAAAAAAAAAAAAAACACAAGAAACATCCTGTTTGTGACAGAAGTTTTGAGAAACATTAGCAAAAACACTAACGCTGACTGTGAGACGAAGGCTGCCAGTTATCTCAGGTCATTTGTTTACAGTAGTTACACCAAGGGTCATCATCAATCATTGTTTATTTGTCAATGAAATTTTGATTTTAAAAATGCTACACATAGTTTTAAGGTTGCAGGCCATATCAACAACACATAACTTGCTTTATTTGTATTGTACCTGATCCAGGAGATTCATTCATCCATTCAAAAACTGAGAAGAAACTGCTGCCAAAGTCACTTGTAATATACTGGATGTACTATAAACTGTAAACCCCGCTATTAATCATAAGGTAAGATCGGATTTCACTTCACTGTTTTAACTGTGTTGAGGATTTGGCATTATCAGGTTGAGAATATGACCGAACCTAGAAGTTACATGTTGCACAATAACGGAAAACAAGTGGCCAAAATTTCTGTCACTTGTGTTGAGCAATTTCTGTTGGCTAAGTGGGTAAGACGCTTGGTCGAATCACTTTCAAAACCTCAGGGTCTACTGGAGAGCCAAATTATATTTTTAAACTTATATGTTCAACCACGGATCTCAGACGTGTTCACTGAAACACGTCATGTCATTTACAAACTCAATTATTCCAAAACTAAAGAATCAAAACGCTAAACCATGATTTATTTATTTATTCATTTATTTATTTTGTACATGGTGGTTGATATTAGAGGCTCAAACAAAAGCAGACGTTTCCCTCCTCCTATGAAAACTTCAGGCTGAGTTTTGTGCATTTCTCGTGTCGTTAGAAACAAGATTTTTGACGGACGAGACTGTGACACACTGCGGCTGACACAGATTTTAAGTTCTTACAACATCACTGGAGAGTCATGAACGTTTTTTTTTTTTTTTTTTTTTTTTCTTGGCTGCGGTTTGTTAGTTTAACTACATGGTAAAGACATGACAAATTCACACAGTAAGTACGGAATGGGACCTCACTCTCATTTTTCACACAGCTGTCACCAAAACATTTACATTTGAGTTCTCCAGAAACATGTAAAGAATAAATGAGGAAGTCGGTTTATTGCTGAAGCAAGAGCACTGTTGTAAAACCTTGATGGGACAAGGTTTTCCTGAATAGATTTTGTGTTTGGCCGTTGTCATCAACATTTTGTTCCTGTACGCCGCAACCATCAGATCCGTTTGCTATTATTGGTGCCTTTGCGCGGCTATTCTGCGCTGCGGCCCAGTTCTGAGAAGGTTATTTTGATGTTAACTAATGAAAGTGGCATTGGAGAAGCAAAGCATTTCACGGTGAGGAGAAAGGGGAATTCTAATTTTAAAAAGTCTGAAGAACTAAGTCAAGTTTCGGCTCATGTCCCCGCTCGGTGTGAAAGGGAAGGTGTTTCCTGCAGAGATTGGGGTACTGCAGTGGAAAAAGTATAACATGACTAAGCTGTGAGTCAGATGTGGCTCTGTCAGATGATAGAAACACACCGTTGGGCTAATTGTTTTTACACAGGTAAAGGACTTCTCCAGCTATGTAGAGATCTGGTTTATTAGCCTTGTTACGCAATGTGAACCGAACACACTGGCACTAAAATCACCCACATTCATCTTGCCGGCATCCTCTCAGTGTACATGCTGACACTTGAGCATACAGTAAACGAAAGCGAATTATCACGCACATTAAAGTGAAAAAAATGAAACCTATCATCAGGTCAAAGGCTGAATGGTTAACCTGATGAAGAAGAAGAAAAAAAAAAGCAAAAAGAATGCACTCTCAGAGGCAGAAGATCTCCTGAAAACTTCAGCTTGTTTTGCACAGGAAGTGAGCAAAATCGGTCAGGTTTGGGTGCTGATTCATAACGGAATCCAGTGATGATGACTGAGATTTTGTTTTCAGAAGTTATGAATGTACAGGCCAAAAAATTAAAAATACAGTGCTAATTTTGGATTTACCAACTTTTCTTTTTAGATCTTTTTTTTGGGGGGGGAGGTGGTGGGCGGTTGCTTTATTTGATAGTGACTGTAGAGTGAGACAGGACAGGCAAGGGAGAGAGAGACAGGATGAAACTTAACCAGCTTCTTTGGCATTAAATCATGACTACAAATCATGACTACGTCACAAGCTGTGTGCTAACCTGTTAAGCTGCACATCAGAGGCACTGGGAGGATTACCAGTCCTTGAGTCAGGTGCTGGGGGAGTTAACCAGTTGGGCAAACCCCTCCACATTTGCTGCAGCCCCTTAAAAAGTGCATAGTAACGTCACAGCTTTGTGACCTAAAAACAGGTTTAATTTCCGTGACTACAACACAAAATTTAAAAAGTGGAGAGAAAAAAACCCTCTTTTTTTTTTATTATTTTGTAAGTTTTTGGTCACACTTCTGGGTTTTAGGGTTGCAAAATACTGCACAGCTCGATCAAATCCCTCTCCGCCCTGTGGAAGGCCGACCCGCGGATGGGAACATGTTTTACTAGAAGGTACAAGACGCCTGCTCGCCCAAAAACCCCTCCTGGAATTTATCATATGAAATGATGTGCTTTATACCTATACTTGTGTTCCTCAGCTTCTTTACTGGTAATCAGATCAAATTTCAAACCAGCAGACGTAGCTATCCTTTTAACCTATTAATGCTGATATGATTAATTTTCTAACTTGCTGAGTGGGCTGTTTCAAGCCACAGGGTTCAGCCGTCCCATTAACTTGTGAGTGTTGGTATGACTCATTTTCTAATATATTGTGTGGACTGTTTCGAGCCACAGCGTGCAGCCATCTCATTAGCATATTGACACATGGTAAGTTTGGTAAATTGGTGTGGGGTCTGTGTGTAGGTGTGGTGTGCAGGTCCCACACTGAATGCATGTCATTTATTTGATCAGTGATGAGCGTGGGTGGAGAGATGGATGGGTTCCAGCTTACTGTTTTTGCATCTGTAGTTGTATATCAGTGATGTGTGAAATCTCCTAGCTTTATATTTTAGGTGCACAAAATGTCCTGTAAATATCTGATGTGCTGATCTAGCTCAGACTTAGAAAATTGTTATGAAAATAGTTACTCACTCCCACATATCTGGACTTATCTTGTCCCTCCAGCCCACATAGTGAAGTCTTATCTGTCTTCACTAAAGAGCAAAATGACATGATCGTCAGGCCTCCATATCCCCCAGGAGCCAGACCAGCCACAGTTTGTGGTGACTGAATACGGGGACTGGGTCTTGGTCCCGACCCAGGACGGGCCCACAGCCTGACCCCCCGCTCTTCGATCACTTGTGGTCGTCCAGAGGGTTTGGGCAAGTACCTCCTGCTCCTAATTTCTCTTGTCTCGAGCCACAGAGGTCAGAGGTCAAGGTCTTCTGAGGTAATCAGGTATTCAGGCTTTGCTCAAGGACCCACGGGCTTGGACCCACATTCTCTGGTTGAAAAATGGTCGCCACTCTTGAAAGGGCTCTTTACTTGGACTACTTTAGTTGATAAGTGAACATGTTTTCATGAATTATATCAGGGCACGTATCACATAATTATATCAGGACTTTACAAAGAACAAACCTAACCAAATCTTAACCAATTAACATTTATTCACGACAAAAAAGTGCAATACAATGTGCAAACACATAAGGAAACAAAACAAAGCACGACAAGCAAGACAAGAAAGCATGTGGCATGTGTGTTCAAAGATGGAGGGGATTTTTCTGGCCGTTATAGGGTAGTCTTATCCAGCTGGTACCACAAAACCTTGGACCTTCAGTGAAGGCAAAGAAAAACTCGCAAAGAAAATTTGATTAGAGAATAACAAAGCATGAAACCTTGGGAGGGCCTGATCATCGAAGGATTCCCCACCAGGATGAGTAAGCAATGGATGTCATGTCAAAACGATAAAATGGACAAAAGCATTTCAACGTAATCAAATTCCAGATGGAATTTTTGGCTCTCGGTGTCAGACAGGCTGGGCATCTCTGTCCCAAAGGGCCTTCGGGTGCACTTGGTGTGTTAGAGGAGGGGAAAAGGTGTCTGCACTATTGGTCTAATTGTACCCAGGTGTAGGTAGCCAGCACTGACACCGGCACTGTGTTAAGAGCAGATTATCCCATTAAAAAGTGCATTGTTTATAAGTCATGCAGTTGACTTGCTGTGCATCAGTTTTGATACAGTGTTATTCACATTTTTGTGATCTGACATATAATGATTGATCCTAATCTGTTTTCTTAATAAGTTGTGCATTCAGGTACTTTACAAGCAATACGTACAGAGGCGTCATTACCTAGGAACTCGTGCTACATTGGAGATGTTTGTTTTCTCTTGTACTGGAAGACTGAGGTGAAATGTGTTTAGCTTCCTTCCTGTCTCGCTGTAAGGAACCACAGCCAACCTTGATTTAACCTCAGCACACAGGATACTGACAACAATCTACTCATGTGCTTTTGGTTTTGGTTCATTGCTCCCTGCTCGTATAAAGACAGCTTTTGAAGGAGAGTTACCCACTTTCAATTCAATCAATTTGTGCCCACTCTTTATTCAGTAAGTGCCCCGATTGTTTGAAGTGAAACTCAGTTGAACCCAGTGGGCACCCATCCAGATTCTTTTGTAGGGCTAAACACAATAAAAAAAAAAAAAAAAAAACAATAATAGCATAACACATTTCATGTTGCCTTCTGGGTAAACAGCAGTAAACAATAGTAAACACAAAAGGCAGGCATGGAAATGAAGACCAGTGACCCACCAAATGTTAGTAATTTCTAAGCTTTGGTTGGGAAGCTCTCCCTGACAGACAGATGGAAGGTAAAACAACCATCACCTGCAGGTCCTGCTCTTTATACATATATATATATATATATATATATAGCTCTCTGATAAAATAATTAAAGTGAATGGTGAATTTTGGAATGTACCAGCAACTATGGCTTGTCAATAAAAAGTTTTTTTTTTTTTTTTATGATTATCAGATGAATTTAACCCTCCAATTATATTTCAATTAGACTCCACTCAGTGTTTAACATCTCTAAATACATGATTAACGTCTTTTTTGCTTCATATTTAACGACCTTTCCTAATTTAATGGGGACAAGTGGGTGAACATAAAATTAACATGATGATGTCCTCTACACATTTTATATACATCGGCGTTTCTCTGGGGTCAAACAGCTGTATAGATGATATAAGAAATATCAACATTTTGCACAAATTTATTTTAGTTGTTTTGGACACACCACATGGACATGCCATTTATAATCCTCAAAAAACTCTCCCTCTGCTTTAGGGCCCTATTGTTATTAAAATAATTTTCTGAGGGTTTAAATTATAGGGATCAACTTGTCCATCTGATAAAAAATGTTGCTAAATTTGAAGGTCAAAGGAGGGTTAAGGTAACCTTGGATTGTGGCATGCGGGATTACAACATTAACTCGTTGTTGGTTAATGTTTCTGTACTGCTGAGGCCATATTGACGTCACAAGGATAGAAATATGAAGAAATCCCTCCAAAGTGAGGATATTTTACTAATGCTCAGTTCTGCAAGAAGGAGCTCAAAATTGCCTTTAGGGTTCAGATTAGAATTAGGATTAGGTTTTGGATGGGGAAAGGGTTAAGGTTGTGGTTAGTTTGTGTTTGTGTTTAACGGCAGACTTGGGATGAGGTTTAGTTTAGAGTGAGAGTTAGGGTTGGTGCTGGGCGTGGTAGTCAACAAGAGTCCTCGTAACTCCACTAACACAAACGTGTGTGTGTGTGTGTGTGTGCGTGTGTGTGTTCAGGCACATGCACATGTGCTGCATCCGAGCGTGAAATCGTCACAGTGCCTCTGCGCAGTCTGAAAGTATGTCCCAGCGACCACAGCCACTCTCTCAGTGTTTCCTAAGCATGTCCTGGAAAAGGCAAGCCAGACCTGTTTAACCACCTATTTCCAGTAATGCCCCACCTCTGCTGCTCTGTCTCCTCCCCTGCTGTCAGATGTCCCCCCACCCCCCTTCCCCTCCCCTTCCTGTGAACCTCGAGCCCTCTTCCACCACAAACGGTTTCTGACGACTCGGGCATCCGTGCACACATCCACCTAAATCTACCAGCCATCAGAAGAAAAACACTGTTTTACCAAGTAAGACTGTGGCTGCTGGTTTCCTCATTAATGCCCTGAAACACCATACACAAACATAGGATGCACACACACAAACACACACACACACACACACACACACAGAAAGAGAGGTTAATTTACAGTTTTTTAAATGTATGTTGTATGTGTTTTTATGTTCAATTTCTGTGTAGACAAAATAAAATGCATCGCAATATCATTTAGGAAACGCATCACAATATTACACTGCATCTTGTTTTTTTGTGGAGGAGAATTCGGAGGCAAATTTCTGTAAATAATTCATGCCATCAGGTGAACAGGTAAAAAAAATAATGTGTACTTTCAAATTGATTGATTGAATTATGGCCAAATACTGTCACAAATTGTATGTATTCATGTTTTCAACAGAGATATAATGTGTAGCACTGAGCCAAGAAGCTCACTGTGAAATATGGGGTAGAGTTATTGCTGTTGTCTTTTGAGTGCAATTTTCCTGCTCCTGCATTTACAAACTTCCTGAAGCACATTTTAATTATAGCTATTGTCACCTTGTGTGCAGCTACAAAAGTTACCTCATGCAAGACGTAACTCATATTTCAGAGCAGGGAAAATCCCGTGCAGCACTTACTGTGAATCTTCGACCAACGCTGTGTGCAGCATGTGGCACACACACGACACAACAAGCACCCTTGCTTCATTTTCACTGTTTTTGTAATCAGGTGAGTGATCTAACCCCCTGCTTATGTATGCTGATTTGATCATATCAAAACATACAACTGGAATAACCACTTCAAACTGGCAGCACAATAAATGGAAACACACACATTAATGTGCTTGATACAAGGTGGCTGGCCAGCGGTGACGCGTACACAAAGTAGAAAGCTAATGTGCAGGAAAATGTTTATGTGTTGCTTGGAAACGCTCCAGTCAAAGCAAAGGTGAGAAACTATTTGTGTTGGCGGAGCGACATGAGTTATTAAGTAAACAAATAAACAAACAACTACAAACTGTTGATGCTCATGACTGTTAAAGGGAGAATGAGTAGGATCCTCCGAAAAAACAATTTGTAGACTCATACATAAATAATTCCTCTCAGTCATCACTTGTGAGCCACTAGCAATGTGTGCTGATGTGTGTGTGTGTGTGTGTGTGTGTGTCTGTCTTAAAGTAGCTGGGTGTTATCGTCCACCATCTGCTCCTGTTGATGCCCTCCCAGCTTTAAGCTGTCTCCTTGCCCCTCACCTTAGGTCTGAGTTTGTCTTATTAGGAGACCTTAACTGGGATATGTTGAAACTAACAGATAAGGTTTCTCTCCAACTCGATTCTCTTAATCTATCACAAATAATTTCTTCTCCGGCAAGATATGATAACAAGCAATCAGAAAAGGCAACTCTCATTGATGTAATTCTCACATGTATCGTCCTGGGGATTTTTGTAATGATCTCAGTGACCACTTTTTCACAGCCTGTATTCGTGCAAATCTTTCTGTTAAAAATAGACCTCTGATGTGCCACAAACGCTGTTTAAAAAATTTCAATGAACAAGCCTTTCTGCATGACCTATCCACTTTCAATTGGCATAGAATCAGTCTGATCCCCTCTATTGATGATGAATGGAACCTGTTTTATAATGATTTCAGTACCATCATCAGTAAGCACGCTCCCAGAAGGTCAGTGAGAATTAAGACTCGTATCAGCCCTTGGATTAATCGTGACCTGGTTGAGCTTCTCCATTACAAAAATTCCTCCTGGCGTAAAGCTCGACTTTCCCAATCTCATTCCGACTGGCTATTATTCAGACAACTTTGTAATAAATGTACCCAGGCTATCCGAAACCTCAAAGCTGATTGTTATAAAACTCAATTTTCCAACAGTATTTCTGATCCAAACAAGTTTTGGAAAACAGTCAAGGTTATGGAGGACAGGAACCCATGTTCTCGGTTTCCTGTGTCCCTTAACTCTGATGGTGAAATTATTTCAGACAAGATGCTCATGGCAGATGTTTTCAATCGCCATTTCATCTCATCTGGATTCCTATTTGACTCTATGAAGCCCCATAATTCTGTTTGCTCATCTGACACTGTCCTCACAAAGTGCCACTACTGCTCCATCTTTTACACATTCTTTTAGTTTCCGTGTTATCACCGAGGATGAGATACGGGATGAGCTTTGTAGTCTGGACCCTAAAAAAAACAGCCGGTTCTGATGGCCTTGACCCTTTCTTTTTCAGAATTGCTGCTCCTGTAATTGCTGCCCCAATCTCTTATCTATTTAACCTTTCCATCCAAACTGCTGAAATCCCCAGCTCTTGGAAAGCTGCATTTGTTTTGCGTTTATTTAAAGGGGGCTGATCGGACTGATCCTAACTGTTTTAGGCCTATTTCTATGTTGCCCTGTATATCTAAGATTATGGAAAAATTCATCAACAGGCAACTTACTTCACATCTTGACCATCACAACATTTTATCTGGTATACAATCTGGTTTCTGGTCTGGGCATGGCTGTGTCACTGCAACTTGTAAAGTCATCAATGACGTCATTATCACACTTGATTACAAACAACACTGTGCTGCAATTTTTATTGATTTGGCTAAAGCATTCGATACAGTTGATCACGCAATACTCAAAGACAGACTTAATAACATTGGTGTTAGCAACCACTCCTTAACGTGGTTTTCTAACTATATGTCTGGTAGAACCCAGTGTGTCAAATCAGATCACCACCTGTCACAGCCTTTACCTGTCACTAAAGGCGTCCCCCAGGGCTCCATTCTTGGCCCAACTTTTTTTTCCTTATACATTAATAACATTGCTAGTACAGTAGGAAATTCAAATATTCATTTGTATGCAGGTGACACAGTCTTATATTCAGTCAGACCCTCACCTGATGCTGTTCTGTGCTCTCTTCAGGACAGCTTTAATAGCATACAGGCAGCTTTCTCTACCCTCAACCTTGTCCTGAACACATCGAAAACAAAAGTCATGTGGTTTGGTAAAACATCTGCTAGTGTTCCTGGAAACATCGCAACTACCAATGTCTAAGCACTGGAACCAGTCTCCTCTTATGAATACCTTGGTTTCTGGCTAGACAGTTCACTTTCTTTTTCTCAACGTTTACTACATCTCCAGTAAAAAGTGAAAGCAAGACTTGCTTTCTTGTATAGGAATCACGCATGCTTTACTCACTCTGCAAAACGTTCCCTTGTCCAGATGACCATTCTCCCACTGTTTGATTATGGTGATGTCATCTACAGACATGATAACAAGAGAGTCCTTGAACGTCTTGATGTTCTGCACCACTCCTCAATCAGATTTGCCACAAACCCCCCATATTCAACTCATCATTGTGATCTGTATACATCAGTAAATTGGCCATCATTACACACCTGTCGTCATATCCATTGGCTCACACTCATTTACAAAACTGTCCTTACTTGTTCTGCCTATTAAAATTTTCATCCATTCCTTACAATACCAGAGCCACCCGCCATATTTCACTATATGTTCCCGGAGTTAATACCTCTTTTGGTCAGTCCTCCTTCCAATTTGCTGCTCCCAGCAGTTGGAACGAGTTGCAAAAATCGCTGAAATTAGAAAAGTTGATTTCCCTCAATGCTTTTAAGGTGTCTATTGCTGAATTGTTTAAACACACCTGCACCTGCTTTTTTTTTTTTTTTAGATCTTAACTGTTAACAATGCCTGCTCTGCTACCTGTTTGTACAATGTCCTTGTATTTGTATTTTTTTTTTTTTCTTTACCTTTTCTTTATCCCCCTTGCCCCCTTCCCTTCAAGAGTTCCTTTTGTCCTCTTGCCAGGCCATCATTGTAAATAAGAATGTGTTCTTAATTGACCTGCCTGGTTAAATAAAGGTTAAATAAATAAATAAAAATGTGTGTGTGTGTGTGTGTGTGTGTGTGTGTGTGTGTGTGTGTGTGTGTATCTGCAGAGACCCTGCCCTCTGCTTGGGTTTTCTTGTTTTGCTGAGCTCAGGACTCTTCTGGGTGTTGGCCTTTGGGCAGCAGGTGTGTAGCATCCCAGCCAATCACAGCCGAGCGCGGTGCCAGATCGATAGCACCACATCCAATAGGAAGCTATGAAAATTACGGATGTGGAAAAAAGGAAATCTAGCGAGGAGAAACAGCAGGCGGACAAAGCTCAACGAGAGTGAATCCGGTGTCCGGCTTTCACCCGCTGGCGAGCACTGAGGTAGAGGAGGAGGATGAAGAGCAACACACTATTGGCTCATTTTCTGTTGGACAGTGTTTATGATATTTTACATTTTGGGGCAGTCATTTCATTCCATCGCCATCCTAGAAAACAAAAACCCACTGCCGGCGTTTAGTTCAGCCAGGGAGAAGCGGCCAACAGAAATCACAACCAACAAATCCTCCTCATTCTCTAACTTTTTTTTGTATCAACTAGTGTCACTTTGAAGCAGCAATTTAAACCTCAGAACATTATTATAATAAAAATTATTATCCAATTGATATTAATGTTTTTTCCTCGCAGATATCATAGGGCCTGGAGTGGTTCTCTCTCTGCTACAGGTGTGGTTCTGTCAGGTGACGGCCCTAAAGCAGAGGGAAGCTTTTTGACGATTATAAATGTCATGTTAAAGTTCCTCAGTGTCATCCAAAATAAAACAAATGTATGTAAAATGCTGATAGCTCTTATATGTTTTATACAGATAAAAAAGCCTGGAGTCAAATAGCTTCCAAAGAACATTGAAAACATATCATGACGTTAATTGTATGTTTACCCACTTGTCCCCATTAAATAAGGACAAGTCATTAAATATGAAGCAAAAAAATCTGTTAATCATGTATTTAGAAACATTAAATATAGAACGGGGTCAAATTGAAAGATAATAGGAGGGTTAACCAATAAAAGGAGTGAATATCTGCACGGCTGTGATTCGGCCAGTGTAACAACATTCCCTGCCGTGTGGTGTTTCTTAATATCATATCATCAGTGCAGCTTGGATTACAGAACTTGATAACACTGTTTATTGTGTGATAGGTCAGATTAGGTTAACAATAGGAAAAAAAACAAAAAAGCAGCACAGTGCTGTCAAATGCCGTTTTGTTCCCTCACTGAAGCAGTAAAATCTTTCAGTTCCCCTTTTTTTCAACAGGCTTGCCATGCAGAACCATGTCAACATGGCCTGCCGCCCAACACGTGATATCCCATTTATACACACACACACACACACACACAAAGACACACATGGACGCAGCAAGAGGAACCAACATCTTTGAAAAGTACAGCACTTTCAGGCCAATCCAGCGTGCTGTCCAGCAAAAATACGCCATATAACTAGTCAGGAACACTGGAATTTCTGCTGCACCGACAAAACGGGCGAAGGAATGTTCCTCGAGCTGAAGTCATAGTTCTGGTCAGACCAGTATATCTGTTCTCACAAGCCAAAAGCACAGAGTTTTGACAGATTTACCACATGAGAGCAACAGGGGAAAGATGGGGATTATTCCAACCTGTCTGAGCATTTACAAAGCCTCTTAGATCATGATCTACAGTGGCTGTAAAACATGGATACACTCATTCTGATTTGGGGGTCTCCTCTAGATGGCCACACCTAGCAAATTGCACCTTTGGTTGAATTTTTTTGCCCCTACATCTTTGTTGCCTGTCACTATTCATGTACATACATTACCTCCTCAAGTTGGACTGCACATTAATGATGAGTTTCCTGTGGTTGAAATTCATTTTGAGAATTTCTCATCTACCTAAATAGCCATCACAGCTCAAGAGACTTTGAAACCATCTAACTGTGACGCTAAATCTGCATCCCTTGTGACCTTTTATTAACTGTTTCTCTGACCTCCCTTTCGTGGATTACCTTTATAATATTGCTTTGCTTTTATATTTGCTGCCTTGTGGTTGCATTTATCCGTTTTTATGTTTTTGCTCCTTTGTAAAACATGTTGTAGCTGTTCTTTGTGAAATGCTACATGCAGTTAATAAAAGTTTTATTGCATTGTGTCAGGTTTACAGAGACATGAGAAAGTGGGGAAAGTGTGAATGCACTCAACATCACGAACATATCCACGTTCAAATATCAGCATCAACTTAAAAGGTCACAGGTGATCGACTCAAACCCCAAATACCAGGATCGCCATCAGCTCAGATGTCATCCCACACACACACGAGTGAGGTGACATCACGGCCCATCACACCCCGGATTCCCTCCTTTCACTCTGGATCCTCACGTACATCATATCACAAACAGAAGCGCCGCTCTCACACACCTACACTGAGGGTATGCTGTGCAGTCAAACCCCATGCATGGACCCGAATGCGACAGCCAGCGCACCCTCCCCCGCACACACATCAGCGCTTGACATCACAGGACTCCCTCCTAAACCACACCATCACACCTCTGCACTCAGTAGCAGTGCTGAAGCGGCGCTCTCCTGGCGCTCAGAAGCAGCGGCCCGCCTTTAACACGAGCGTCATCAGCCACCCACTCCCCAGGCCTTTACTACACCCAGCGCCATCTGGCCGGGTTCACCTCAAATGCAGCTCGGTGACACGAGGCGTGACCGAGGGCAAATAGTGACAGTAGTCAGGGTGACTCCAAACAAATAAACACACAAACTGACTTGGATGCAAAAGCTCAACTGCATGTCATCAAGTTTCCAGCTCCAAGTTTTCACAAATTAATTTCTGTCTGTTTTTGTGAGAGAGGTGTTGGCTACCAAATCACAAAAACATAACTGAACTGGTAAAGATAATTGACGGAAATTATCTTTTGTTGTTGTTTTTTTCATTTTTTGATGGAGCACGTGATGATGCAAATACATTACATTTATTTAGGGGTGCCGCTAGGGATTTTGGGCCTCATGAAAAGAAATCTTATTGGGCCCTTGTATAGCTGGCCAATAGGAAAACCTTTTTATTTCAGGCCTTTCGAGGGCCCCCTCCCCCATTGTGGCCCTGGGTAATCAGTCCCGCTTTTCCCCCCACTACGATGCCCCTGCATTTAATAATATTATTAATAATAATAATTATTATTATTAATAATAATAATTCATTTAATTTAGTGGCTCCTTTCATGACACTCAAGGTCACCTTACAAAAGCAAAAACACATTAAAACAGAGTAAAATATCATGACATACATTAATACATTAAAGTAAATACAAACAACAATAAAAATAAACAAACGATTAAAGAGAGTAGGCGAGATGGAACAGATGGGTTTTGAGCTTGGATTTAAAAAGTGTCAGTGTTTCAGTGTTACAGAGGTCGGGGGGGGGAGTGAATTCCAGAGTTGGGGGGCAGAGTAGGAGAAACCTCTGCCTCCCATGGTAGTGAGGCGAACAGAGGGGACAGCGAGGTTGATGGTGGAAGATGATCTGAGGGTGCGGGTGGGGAAGCTAATTGGGAGTAGGTCAGAGAGGTATGGGGGGGCCAAGTTGTGGATGGTCTTGTATGTCAAAAGTAGGATCTTGTATTGGATGCAGTGAGTAATGGGGAGCCAGTGTAGCTGTTGTAAGACGGGAGTGATGTGACAGGTAGATGGGGTCCTGGTAATGATGTGGGCGGCAGAGTTCTGAACCAGCTGAAGTTTATGGAGTGACTTATGAAGGAGACCAAACAGAAGGGAGTTGCAGTAGTCAAGCCAGGAAGTGGCAAGACTATGGACCAGAATTGCAGTGGTGTGTCGGGTGAGGGAGGCGCGGAGACGATTAATGTTGCGAAGGTGAAAGTAGGCAGATCGGGTAATGCTACTGATGTGGGCCTGGAAGGATAATGTGCTGTCGAGGATGACACCCAGACTCTTAACCTGTGGGGAGGGCGAAACAAATGAGCTGTCAACTTTTAGGGACAGACTGTCAGTTTTGGATAATGTGGATTTAGTGCCGATGAGGAGAACCTCGGTTTTACTGCCATTTAATTTGAGAAGGTTTGATGAAAACCAGGATTGGATCTCAAATAAGCAGTCAAAGGGAAGGTGGTGGGAGGGTGGAAATGGGTTTGCCGGAGAGGTAGAGCTGGGTGTCATCCGGATAACAGTGGAAATGATTTTATATTTACGGAAGATATTGCCAAGGGGGAGCAGATAGATGATGAAGAGTAGGGGCCCCAGGACAGAGCCTTGGGGCACGCCTGTAACAACAGAGGATAGATGAGATCTGAATGTTTTGAGTTGGACGAACTGAGTGCGACTGGAGAGGTAGGATTTAAACCAGTTTAAGAGAGTGTGAGTGATGCCGATGGAAAGAAGTCTATTGAGGAGGGTTGTGTGACAGATGGTATCAAAGGCCGCACTCAGATCAAGGAGGACAAGTATGGAGAGTGAACCGGAGTCAGCTGCCATGAGGAGGTCGATGGTTATTTTTAAGAGTGCAGTTTCTGTGCTGTGGAGAGGACGGAAGCCAGACTGGAACTGTTCATAAAGGTTGTCATGGGTAAAATACTGATGGGGTTGGGTAGCAACTGTTTTTTCAAGTATTTTGGATATGAAAGGCAGATTTGAAATTGGACGAAAGTTATTGAAATCGCAATTTATATTCCAACTATTTACATGCTCATATTCTCTTTGATGAATCAAATTTCATACATTGCCCCTGAATCCAGTACTTCCATTTTAAGAACTAAAACAGAAACTACAGGACACAGATTTTTTTTGCAACTGAAAAACGGGAAAACAGAAAATCTTGACCTTGGAGTTCCAACCGAGGGAGGGGAAATTTTAAGCAAAAGAGATAAAAAGACACGATTAAATGGAGTGGCAACGAAGATTTACTACCAAAACAAATATAACAAATGGGATAAAGATCTTGATATGACACAGGCAAAAGCAAAATGGAGGGAACTTTACAAATCATATAAAGTTGTTTAGTTTGATTATGTGTCAGTTAACTTTATTATATAAAGTTAAAAGAATTATTATATGTTAATTCAGTTTTAGGCGGTATTTTAGCATGCATGTTAGCGCTATGCATGCCATGTGCTGATCTATTCTAAAAACAACAGCAAACTCAGGTTATTGGTGTTATGTGTCGATTTAGGTTTGCTTGTTGAGGAAAAGTTTATAATTCAATTAATATTTCAGTCTTGTTTCCCCTCCGGCTCGTGTTGTGCAAGCTACACTTTGGCTGGATGCCCAACCTTCACCACAGTGTTAATTAACTTTTATTTAGCCTCGTCTCTGGAGCTGAGATGAGTGGAACTGGTCATTGTAACTCGCTGGGATCTGCCTTGCCTTGTTTAACTGAGCTGTGTGAGATGGGAGGGGAATTCCTCTGTTACACATTGTGTCGTCAGGCTGCAAACGTGTGGCTTTTACTCCTTACCTCTGATAGGACAGAGCACTCTGCTGGACAAAAATGAAAAGTGTAGTTTGTTTAGTTGTTTGCTTTCACTTGTCAAATGCTCATGGCCAAATTAATCAAATAAGAAATAATTCTAAGTTTGAGAACATAGTTGGTGGAAAAGACACCAGTTTAAAATACAAACTGAGTCACAAACACATTGCTGGAACATTATACTGAAAAACACATGCATTTTGTTCAAAAAGATAGGTAGATTTACTTTATTGATCCCAACCTGAAAAATTCCAGATTGTCCAGACATAACACAGGAACAACAGTGGACTACACAGAATATACCTCTGAACACTTGAAGAAATATATATCTTTAGAAAAATTAGACACAAGTATCAAAATAAATAAAGTGGATCACTACAAGTAATATAAAAAAGAAGGAAAAAAAAATGTTGCATACTCTATAAGGGTAATGAAAAAATATATATATACTAAAACATACCTGTAGACTATCCATAGACCTTTCAGCTTTGAGCATTTGCACAGACTATATGTATAATAAAATACATCTGTAAAATATCTATAGAATAGAATATGTATATATAAAACAGATTAATACTCATAATGTATAATTTTAAGCACAGCCTGTAGGGATTAACGAGCATAATTTATGTAGAGGAGTGTGTGCCTTCACGAACTGTTGGAATTATTATAATTAAGGCTTGACAGTTTATTGACGACCGGGAAAAAGGGGGGGAAACGACCGGGAAAGATTGAGGATTTCCTATAAGATCGTGGAAGCCGCAATCGAAAAGACTTTCTGTGTCCACCTAGTGTCCGCTTTGTTTGTTATTCCGATCAAAAGCGAATCATAAACAGACGTATTTACGACCTGCGTGATCGGACGTCGGAGCCGCCGCGGAGCACTGGAAGGCAACACGGACAGCGGCAGGGGAAACGTATCGCTCACCGGGTGAGGGTTCAGGATCCGGAGACTCTGTTTTCCCAACTTGTGGACATATTTTCCACGATGGCTTCACAGCCTCCACCGAAACCGTGGGAAAGACGGATTCCGGGTGCAATGAGCGCACCTGTTAATTACAGGTTAGGGTTTATTTTGCTCTCTTAGCGTGTTGACTCGCATGACTTGTTTATGTATTTTGTGGCTAATGCTAGCTAACGGCTGTCGCTAGCTAACAGTTTGGCATACCCAAGGCCGTCAGAGCAGACTCAGACAGTATCAGCAGCACTTCTTGATTATTTACTACTAGTGCATCCAATAACAACATAAAGTGTCATGTCATTTTGCCAGTTGCAGCTAAAGGAGTAATATTAAAAAGAAGCCGGCTAAGTAGCGTTAGCCTCCTAGCTAGGCCACTGTAGCCTCGGTGTCATGCGCACTTCTCGTGTTATAGTCCAGTCATTTTATGAAAAAACCCTAGGACAAATTGCAAGAGAAGCAAACTCAACTGATTTTGTATCCTCAGTTTGTCCTGAGTGAGGGGAAAAAAAGTCCCAAGGAATCCCATTGGTGGAAAGTTTTGAAAATCACCTATTTATCACCACATATTACCAAAAAACACTGTTTTTAACACACAGGGGAAAGGGGTTCAAAATTTTACTTTCAGATATCACTATAAAAATTCATAAGTTGATTACACACACAAAGACAAGAAAAAAAGTCAATTACAAGTTCTTTGAATTATTCTGTTTACACATGCATATCACACATTATCTGATTTGATATGCACTAATAGGAATATAAGGAATAAATGCCAGAACAGATAATTAAACAGTGAATTAAAAGGTTACTATATATATATAGTAACCTTTTAATTCACTGTAACATAGTAACCTTTTAATTCAAGGTTACTATATATATAGCAACCTTTTAATTCATTGTTTAAATGTCTCTTCTGGCATTTATTCCTTATATTCCTTATTAGCGCATATCAAATCAGATAATGTGTGATATGCATGTGTAAACAGAATAATTCAAAGAACTTGTAATTGACTTTTTTTCTTGTCTTTGTGTGTGCAATCAACTTGTGAATTTTTATAGTGATATCTGAAAGTTAAATTTTGAACCCCTTTCCCCTGTGTGTTAAAAACAGTGTTTTTTGGTAATTTGTGGTCATAAATAGGTGATTTTCAAAACTTTCCACCAATGGGATTTCCTGGGACTTTTTTTCCCCTCACTCAGGACAAACTGAGGATACAAAATCAGTTGAGTTTGCTTCTCTTGCAATTTGTCCTAGGTTGACCCCAATTTTGGCCTAAAATTACTGGACTATTAGCGCACAGAGCGTCTCACAAAACTGCTTTAAATAATAACGGTGGTTTAATGTTGCTTTGCTTATTGGAAAAAAAAAAATAAAGACTTAAAATAATGATTACAGATCTTGTTCGAATCAGTGGGAGCATCTCTACAATTCGGCGTGCGTATAATACAAGAAAACTTGTTGACAAAATGTACAATCAGTTCATTGTCTTTCACGTTGACAAGGAGTCATGTGGCTTGGTCGCCTGTGTCATGCAAATTATTTGAGTCAAGATTTGACTGAGATAAAGTGCAAGTGTAGCCGCACATTGACAATGTGTGTATGCATGTTTTACCATTTCAAACTCACAATATGTTGGTATTTAAATAATGTTAGTCTTTCTTCATGTAGCATGAACAAACTTAAAAAAAAAACAGTTTGTGACTTTCCCTACAAGTGCAACAAATGCTGCTGAAATGTCATGGTATGTAAAGGTGAGAGACTTAATTGACATACTGGACGTGCATGTCCCACAGGAAGACCCGCCCTTACTCTGCCTCTGATTGGCTAACGCTGACCCTCACCCAACCCTAAGGCAGTGATTACAAGCCAATCGGAGGCTGTATGTTTGTCCCTTATGTCAGTTCAGTCTCTCCTGTGTTTAAACAGATTCCTGCTGTAATTTACATCAAACTTTGGGCCTTGGGTTGGAATTTTCACCTGTGACATCTGTTGCAAGAGCATAGATTCGTACAATGTTTTGAAGCCTGTCTGTTGACTTGAGTTTCTCACCAAACGCTTCACCAGGTCTACAGACTTTGGAACGGCCGCAGGCCCCTCCACCTCTGCAGGCCCCCCTGTCCTGACCAGGGTTGCGCCCCCAGTGCCTCCTCGTCCCGTCCAGCAGCAGTCCTACCGTCCAGCGTACAGCTCTTTCACCTCCTCTTACAGCCCCTATGGGAGCTCCATCTACGGGGGGTACAGCCCCTACGGCTACAGCGGCGGCTACGGCGGCACCTACGGCCTGGGAGGGTACAGCCGCCTCCCCCTCACAGATGATGTGGCCCCCAGTCGGTTCGTGCAGCAGGCAGAGGAGAGCAGCCGAGGGGCCTTCCAGTCCATTGAGAGCATCGTGCAGGCCTTCACCTCCGTCAGCATGATGCTGGACGCCACCTTCTCGGCCGTCTACAACAGCTTCCGCGCCGTGCTGGACGTGGCCAACCACTTGACGCGGCTACGAGCGCATTTCACTCGGGTTTTCTCGGCCTTCGCCCTGGTGCGCACGTTGCGTTACCTTTACCGACGAGTACAGAGGCTGCTGGGGCTGAGGCCAGATGCTGAAAACGAGGACTTGTGGGCAGACAGTGCTGGTGATGCCCTGGCTACCAGTGCATCCAGAAGCTGTGGAGCAGGCATGGAGGATCACAGAGCCGGAGCAGTAAAGTCATGGCCCATCTTCCTGTTTTTAGCTGTCGTGCTGGGGGGGCCCTATCTGATCTGGAAACTGCTGAGCTCCAACCCAGGGCCTGAAGAAAATGGTGAGACTGGAATTTATGTTGTGGTGTCTGTAGACAACACAGTGATATTCCTCATTTTGCTATGCATACCTGCAGCTCTCTCTCATTTTTTTATTTTGCATTTCAAATGTTCTCTTTGCTGTCGGCAGCTTCATTGTTGCTCGTAAAACCTCCTGTTACTCAAAACCCCCAAATCGTTTTCAAATAATTTTTATTTCCTTTTTAATTTTAAGTTTTAGGTTCAGTTTGTTTTCAGAGTGGGTTTGCTCTTCAAGTTTAGTTCTTATTGTTTAAAAATGTTTACTTTCAGTTTTGTTTGAATTAGTTTTACTTTTTTGTATTATTATTATTGTAAGGGGGGTGTTTGTCAGTGGTAAGATTTAAGTAGTTCAGGAAAGGTATTCCAATACAAACCCAACACTGTGTGAAGGCAGCTGACTCCCAGTCATGTCCCAGTGTCAGTAAACATCACCACCAATGCCTCCTCATGTTGTTGTGTTGATATATCTGACTAAACTGACAAAGACTATAAGGCTCAAGACATTGACTGTATAGTTTAATTTTATTTTAGTTCGTTTTTTAAGTACACAATATCGTTTCAGTTAATTTTAGTTTTTTCCTAAAGTCTAGTTTTAATTTTATTTCAGTTACCTAAAATGTTTTTCCACACCTAGTTTTAGTCAACATATTAACCATCAGTACTGACAGATGATGACTGATTTGATGGTGTGTAGGCTAAAGAGGTAATGGAAACATTCTGTCAAATTGCAGTACAGTCATAAGGTGGAAAAAAATGACGCGTGTGAACTAAATTTGTGTTGTGTTTCTACGTCTAGCCACCAACTGGGCCAGCGGAGAGGACGACCACGTGGTGGCCAGAGCAGAGTACGACTTCACGGCCGCCTCTGAGGAGGAGATCTCTCTGCAGGCTGGCGACATGCTCAACCTGGCGCCTAAAGGTGAGCGCGCACGGGTGACCAGGCAGCCGTTTTTCTCTGTCTGTCGTTTCAGCACAACAAGAGTCAAACGTCGATTTATGAAGCATAGACGTGGTGTGTATACCAGATTGTATAGATTAATAGTTAAACTGTTGTATCCTGTATGATGCAGACCTGAAAATGTCCAAAGTCCAGCAACGCGAGGTGATCTGTTGTTTGTAATCAAAGTTCTCAGACTTTATACGCCTGAGGAGATCAGACTGGCTCAATCACTTCTCAACGTTTATTTTTACAGACTTGCTTTTATGTATTGACCTCTGTTTTTTTTTTTTTTATTAATGTTTTGAATCTCTTATGGGTCTTGTTTCTTGCTCTGGCTGTTGGTTTTTATATATTAAAATCCACTGCATATCACTTTAACTGTTTTGGAAAGAGCTCTATGAGGCAGGACTTTTATTACTGACAGCTGGATTAAACTTTGTCAGATTGAGACACTTTACTGACATACCTCTTTGTGACAGCATAGAAATAGCAGCCTAGCAGCATAGTTATTTTTGGCATTTACACAGAGATTAATTCAAATGCCAGTCAAAGGCACATTTATTAAGGTATCATTGATTAATTACTTTGGTGAGATCAGTGTTATCATTCTTTTAAATAACACTGCCAGAGTCAACATTTTATTTAGCTCGTAATGTTCTTCTTTTTTTTTTTAATCCTTAGTTGTGACACACCTTGTAATGTCGGTTTAGATGTGAGTGCTACAAACTATCATTCAGAAATGTATGAATTCCTGAGATATCCTCACCGATGATGGTTTAGGTCCATGTGATGAATTAATTTTGTGTCTGATGTGCGTGCGTAGTGGCAGCTGTTGTGGCTGTTGGAGAACCTTGCCGGTAAAACACAATCTGTGAAACGTCACTTTAGATTTCCCATTTAGATTTCCCCTGTACGGTTTTATTAATTTGACTGAAATAATGTGTATGTATATTTCTGGCTGTGTACAAACACTTTTAGTCATGAATCCACACAGTTTTATACATCCGGCTGCTGGTGTTTACAGTCCGTTTCAGTAGAGGAGGAAGACGTGCTTTGTAACAACACACCACAATGCAAAGACAGATGATTAAAACCTTCAGCAGACACACACACACACACTGTTCTTTGGGGAAAACGCAGGTCTGCATGTTAATGAAAACCTCCTAGAGTCGTATTGTCTCGAAGGCCTCAGCTCATGTCTTTTCCTCCTTTGTGTGTTCAGAGCAGCAGCCCAGGGTGCGCGGCTGGCTGCTGGCCAGCGTGGACGGCCAGACCTCAGGCCTTGTCCCGGCCAACTACGTCAAGGTCCTCGGCAAGAGGAGGGGCCGCAAGCACGCCGAGCTGGAGAGGCTCGCCCAGGCCCAGCAGGGGAACCCACAGCCTCCCCAGGCTGACCCGATGGCCGGCGCAGAGTCGAATCGAGCCCCCGGCTTCACCCCAGGCCTCAGCGCGGCCTCCGCCTCAGCCACCTCCGAGGAGCTGCTGGAGTCCGTGTACAGAGAAACACCAGCGTCCCTCGGCCTGGCAGCATCCAGCTCCAGCACGGTGCTCAACATCCCTGACAAGATCGACCTGTGACACGTGTGTGTACGTGTGCGCTTGTGTGTGTGTGTGTCAGCAGCATGTGTTCATATACATGGTTGGCTCAGTCGGTTCATGTTCTCACTGTTTAGCAATGAAACTTGACTCTTCATCGGATGTCCTGGCGTATTTGTCCAGGGGAGCGGCTTGCACCTCATAAAGACTGACTCACGTTAGCGACCCAGCTGCTTGGTGAAAACTTAAACGGTAAAATAAACGTCTGATTCGGTCGGGTGAGTCAGTATCGGTCAGAAACAGTTGGCAGGATCCTGAGAGTGCGGTTGTCTGGAGCCGATGTGCGTTTTGAATTTTGAGGCTGTGTGTATATTTCGTTTGTTAAAGGTTACACAAGAAGGGTGTTGTGTTATCCCTGTACTATAGCAAAGTTCTCCAGATCATGTTTGATACAGGCTTGATTTACCTGTGAGCTACACCTGCTCGGTTCCCAGTAGATGTTGTTTGTTTAATCTGGATGTGTAAAAATGAATTGAATCAAGTGCACAGCTGTGTACTAACAGTGTGTCGGACAAAGCCAAGACGTGGTGAACAATTCCTCTCCTTCCAGTTGAATGTAATCGCCTAACTTAGTCCCTGGGATTGATTTTGAGCCCTGCTGCCGTTTTGCTCCTGTGTGTCGTCCTCTGGGCTTGTGAGGCGAACCGAGTGGCAGCAGGTCAGAAAAAAAAGGGGTTAATTTTGCACATTTCAGCCATTCTCTCCGGTTACAGAACGTGTAATTTTGTAAATACCTAATAATTATTTTGAAAATAAATATTTTCAAAAACAGACGTGTGTCTACTGTGGTGTTTGTCAGAATCACATCAGAAAATATGTTAATGATGGATGGAAGGGTGCGGGTGAAAGTATAATCAGGATCATAGGAGGGTTAAACGGAGGTTGGATTTTTTCTAATTGATTGTGATTGAATTTTTTTTTTTTTTTTTTTTTTTTTTTTTTTTTAGTTATTTCAAAGTTTATTTGGGTGAAAACACTGATCATCTTGGCCTCTGGGTGCACATTCCTTTTCTGTATTACTCACATCATTTATTTTGGTATGTTAATGCAAATATATTTATGTTACATCGCATATGTGATTAACTTATTGAATAAATGAAGTTCTTTCCTCCCCCATTTTCTCAATTTCCGACACTTTCCGACAGGGACGTTTCAAGGCCGCCGTCGCCCAGCAACCGGACGCTTTCACCTGCTGCACTGCGACATCAAACACGGCTGAGTCAATGCTGCGGAAAACGCGAGTCTCTGTCTAAACGTTAAATAAATTGTCTAAATTCAAGAGCTTTTATTTAGCGCACAGTGTGTTTTGGTCGCGTAGCTCGTCTGCACCACATTCCCCCCGTTGAATGCTGTTCAGAAACATCACAGCTAGCAAGCTTTCTGCCTAAACAAGAGCGGTTTGTTAGCCGTTAGCTGATGGATGCTAATGTTGCGTTCGGGTGCCGTCGGAAATAACAACGAGTGCACATGAAGGACGCAAAACTCGGTAAAGGCCTATGGGAAGGAACACTTTGAAGAACAGCAGAGTTTGTTTAAGTCACTGTGATATAATTACACGAATTTTCAGGAAAAAAACTACATGAAACGACTTTGTTGCTGTTATTTAGTTTAGACACCACCTTACGTGTCTTGCGTCTTGACGACTTTCGGGTTTGGATCGTACGAGCAGCACCTGAAGGCAGCACCGGTCCGCTAACATTAGCTATGGCTGCGGCTGCGGTTAGCCCGTGAAGGAGCACATCCTCAGCTACACCCTCACACACCATGCCATAAAACACACACCGACGGGGTTTCTGTGAACGACGGGACGGCAGGAACACACCTGGCAGCAGGTAAGCGCGTAAACAACCGCGTCCTGGTGCTGCTGTTTGTGTTTTATGTGTTTTAATGTGTGCATCGGTTCACTTGACCTGAGAGCCGCAGATGGAGCTGCAGCCGCCGGTCAGATGGATCCGGCCTGCGCTAACACCACCACAGTCATGGTATTTAAATGCAATTATATATGATGTTAATCAGTGTCACACAGCTTCATTTCATCTTAAAAAAAAAAAAAAAAAAGCATGCAGGTTGATGCAGATGCAGGAGCCACCCGCCTCATCCTTGGTTATTAGATTAAAGCTCTGCAGGGCCAGCTAGCTACAGCTGCAGGGTGCAATGAGCAGGGATGATGAGGTTTAAAAAAAAAAAAAAAAAAAAGGTTGTTAGGTAAACTATGACCAGCAGTCGGTGATCATCATAGAAACCCGTCTACATAAACAAATACCAGTTAAATTTTAAAAATAAGATTTTTTTTCTCACAGCTCATATCTTGCAGCAGCTTGATACTGTGATGGATGCAGTGGATTTATTTCACACATTTATATTAACCTGAGAAGCTGAGCACACTCCTCTGCATCCTCATTTATGACTGGTCCCAGTGATGTCATGGTGCAGGAGGAGAAATGACAGTAACTACCAGTTTATGAGATGCTTTATCTGATGGATGTAACGTAAATCATAAATCAGGTTATTTATATGGCACATTTAAATCCAACGAACACGAGCAACGTGTTGTTACAAATTAGTGCATTAAAATCAAAACAAGGTGCACAACGTCAAGTAAGAATGAAGACACTGCAACACAGTAAAACAAATTTAGAATCATATTTAGCCATAAAAAATTAGGTTTAAAAAAAAATCAGTGATGAAATCAAACTCAATTTAGGCCATTGGAGCTGATTAATAAAAGTCGTTAATACTGAACACAGTGATAAGATAGAAATTGTATCTAAGCCAGAAAACCCAGCGAGGCGTAATGTCATGCAGGTTTTTATGTCCTGTCTGCAGCTTCGCTCGGCGCTGCTGTCTTGGCCTGGTCGCCCTCGAAAATGAGACATTTTTTTAAATCTTAATGGGACGCCTCCTGGTTAATTAAAGGTTAAATAATAACATCACAATATTTATGTCACCATTTAGTAGTGCTGCGATTTTAAACATTTGCCGTATGCCAAGTATTGTGATCACATGTATTGCAATATGTTGCAATTTACTATTTTTTTCAGCTGCAAATTATGTCCCCCTTTGTCAACATCTGTTTTATCTAATAAGATAAAGTTTTCATCCTGGTCGTCTCACCTCAGTTATTGTTATTGCAGCAAAATGGGACAAACTGCCCAACTCTGTCATCAAAACCTGCCAGAAATGTTGCATCGATTCTTGGTGATACTTGGTGCCTGTGTATTTATACAATACTGCCACACAAAATATCACGTTTCTATGCTGAAGCGATTTAAAAAAAAATTTTCCCCCCACACCCTGATGGCGTTGTCGTCTCTGTGTCTCTCTGACTTTGCAGAGATGAGTCGCTTCTGCTCGGACAACAACAACTTTCCTTATGACAACAACGTCCTGGTTTTGGACATGGTGCTCAGCTCTCTGTGGGGAGTGCCCCAGCCCATAAACTGGGACAATGTAGCCAAGCTCGTCCCCGGCTTCACCGCCAAGGAGGTAACTGTGCTGCTGCGAAACCACAAGCTCACCCACCCACCCGTCCATGGTTTGTTAAAATAAGGCCTCGGGCGGGCAGCATTGAAACATTTTCAACTCCAATGCTGGAACTGATACCTTGATTTCAATACCAGTTCATGAACGCTACTTTTTTAAATATCAAATTTCTAAAATCTCATTATAGAATCAATTTTATAACATTTCTGGGTGTAACATAGTGTTTTTGCTGCACTATCTTGGTAGATAGACAGATGATCTTTATTGCCCACAGATGTGGAAATTTGCCGTCAGCTTCACAAGTTGGTGAAAACACATCACATCAAATCACAGTGCATACAATAATAAAATAAAGATGATCTGTCTGTCCTGAAACATGATGTCCTGCTTTTAACACGCCTGTATCTCTACCAGACGGGAGGAGAATGAACAGGTAACGCTTCATCTACCTGGTCAAACAGGGTGATGCAAAAGAAGCTAGACTGCAACCAATCATTTTAGAGGCATCATGTGCGAGCTGAATGCTCATTGGCTCACAGACACTGATGAAATTTGCTCCCTATTTATCAAAATTTGGTACTGAAAGTCAGTACCATGGCGTTTTCTGATGTTTGATAGTATTGAAACAATTCAGTCAATGTCATAAGAGTATCTAAGTTTGGCCTGATGTGTTGACGCAAAACGACACCGCGGTGCTGATGCTGTCGTCATGGTTACCCGCAGTGTGCCCGTCGGTTTGAGGAGCTGAAGAGCACCGGCAGTTTCCCTCATGTGGACAACCAGTGCAACGCCGTGATGGCAGGCGGCTCCTCCCCCTCAGACGGCCTGTCCTCCTACATCAAGGCCACGCTGCTGGACGCCGGCGAGCCGGAGGAGACAGGAACCAAACAGAGCAGCAGCAAAGTCACAGGTCGGCCTCACGCGTCCATGTTAGCCTGTAAAACTGTCGGTGAATCATCATTTAGTCTCATTTATTTGCTGTATTCCTTTCAATATGTTTAGTGGCAATATGTTTTTGCTATAGTGGTTTCATTATCAGCAGTCACTGTTTGTCTTACTGTTATCTCTATCTTAGTTTCTGCTGCTGCCACAACTCAGTTTCCTCACAGCGATTATTATGTAATGTAAAAATACATTTCATGTCTAATATGATTTACTAAATTGCCAAAAGAAAGCATATATCATTATGAAATCCGATGTGGCTGAACTGATTTTCTTAATTTGAATATTCTCAGATGAGTTGAGGATGTGGACTCCACTGGATGAATTTAACATTTGTGAGTGTTTCAGTACCTTTTGTTGCCATCGAATTAACACCAGTGGCAGCAGTCGGTGTGGCTCTGATTGATGTTGCTCTTTCATAAGCAGACCTACAGTATGCATGCCCTTTTTTTTTTTTTTTTTTTTTTTTTTGCTGGTATCAGCAGGCTTGAAACTAATGCCCTCAGCAAGGGTCGGCACTGTGGAGAACAAAGAGAAAAGAGTCTCAGCCGAGGAGGACGACAAACCTCAGAAACCTCGGGAGTAAGTTAAGAGAAATCTGTTCATCCTCACTCTCTCGTTTTAAAAATCAATTTTCAGACTGCTGTTTTGTTCTTCACCGTTTAAAAACACATGATGACATCCTCTAAAACGCTGCTAATTTGTAGTGAATGGGCGATAGAGGCTAATGATCCTAACAATAATGTGCGGTGAGTTTTATTTCAGAGTGCAGATTTATTTTAAAATGGTGGGTATGTCGTGATCTCACGTGCGCCGTTCCCCCCGCACAGTCCCAACATGGTCATCCACGTGTGCGACGAGGCCAAGAACCTGAAGCAGGACTTCACGTGTCCCAGGGACCTGCTGGTCAAGGAGATGCGCTACTTCGCCGAGTACCTGTCTGTGGACCCGCAGAGGTGGGAGGAGGTGGACATCTCGGTTCACTGCGACGTGCAGATCTTCGACTGGCTCATGAACTACGTCAGGAGGAACACGGCCGGAGAGGGCAACCGAGAAAAGCCTCGGCTCGGTAAAACTCCAGAAGGAACTGCAGCACAACAGATATCACATTAATACACATGCGAATGCCTGAGCTGTCATTTACCGGTCTGTGTGAATCTGTGGGTGGTGCTTTGACTTTTTTTTTTTTTTTTTTTTACTTAATTTATTTATTTTCTTTTGGTCACTAAAAGTGGTAAATGTTCGGTGGGTCACTGGCTGTGTGTTCTGTGTTTGTGTGGTTGTTTGTTGGTGGTGGGGTTTGCTCGGTTGGTCATGTGGTGTTTGTCGGTTACAGAGCCCAGCAATGTGATCTCAATCCTGATCTCCTCCGAGTTCTTGAAGATGGATACGTTAGTAAGTGTTGTAGTGTGAGCTGGGTCGCTGGTGTGGTGATGTGATTCAGGCCTCTGTTTTTCCTGATGCACCTTAAAAAATCGAAAGTGATTACAAGGACAAACTGCAGATATAATACTGAAAAATTCCCCGTGACGCAAACTACACTGAAAAGGACGCTGAGCACTGTAGAAGCATTAACACGCTCTCTGTAAAAAAGGCTATAAATTGCACTGTGGTGTCAAAAATCATTTAAAATGTGACCCGGCAACAAAAAATTAACACAAGAACGCTGATGCAACGTGTTCTTGCTCATCAAGGTTACCCAAACCCCTGCGTCATGCATGTAAAGATCAGCAGCTTCTATATTCACTCATGTTTGTTAAAAAAAAAAAAAAAGTGAAGCGTCCACTCTTCCAGGGAAAACAAGAGGCCTATAGATAGAGCTTTGTTAAATCAGTGTTGCATGGATGTCATGAGTCTGTTCTACAGTCAGTTTGCAGTAGATATTCTCACCATGGCTGTACTTAATTTGGCTCCATCAGGAGAAAGTAGTCTTTGAGCAGTTGTGTATAAAATTTTTTTTATCCAAATGTAGTCTCAAGTGATTTTTCGTTCCTTTAAAGAGGTCTTAACGAGAGCTGTGCGTGCTTGTCCGTGTCCAGGTGGAGGAGTGCATCCAGTACTGCCACAAACACATGAGCGCCATCGTGGCCACGCCCTGCAACATGAACTGCATCAACAGCAACCTGGCCACGCGGATCGCCGAGCTCTTCAACCACAACGAGGCCGACGACGTCCGCGACAAAAAAGACAAGTTCAAAAGGTATGGAAGCCAGAAGAGAGAGGAGGAGGAGGAGGAGGAGGAGGAGGAGGAGGAGGAGGAGGAGGAGGAGGAGGCAGCTCTTTGTGTGTTTTATTAGCAGACACAACAAGGAGCAGACAGCCACTCGTGTTGTGACAGCAGCTGTCAGGCTAAATTTATAGTGGTGCCACTTTGTTTTTTGCAGTGGTTAATATCTTAATTTAGGACAAAAATCTTCAAATGCAAATTATCACTAGACAGTAGAACAAACTGCAAGACTAATTCTGAACAAAGCGATTTTGTGAGTCAGGGAAAAAAGATAGAAATGTAAAATCTCTGGCCTCGACCAATACTGATTTTTCAGGGCTGATATTGATTCTGATTATTAATTATCCAGAAAACTGATGACCTGCATGCTGTTTCACTTTCAGCCTGTCAGCTACGTTTCTCTCATCTCTCTCAGCTGCTGTGTTTTGTGCGACCCTAAAAACCATCTGACTAGCCCGCTCTCTTTAGTCTAGCCGCGTTTTCCACAAGCAGCTGCACCAAAGTGCAAAGTGAATATTGGTCCCAATAATGAGCTGCGGCCAAAATCAGTGAATCCCTAACGGATAGTAGCCATGAGAGTGAAACCTATAATTAGATTAGTCATTTTATTCTTACTTGGATCATTTCTAATCAGGTAGATCATCGTGAAATTAAACTTCCGTATTTCCCCAATTAATCGCCCGGGCATTTAATATGCAAAATCAACTTGGACCCCGGGCGTTTAAAAGAACCAGGCGGCTATTCGCTGCAGGCCTTTATTTATTTTTGCACAGACCTGCACCAGGCCATTATTGTGATGACAGTTACTGTCCAACATATTTACAGTCGGTCGATTTAAGATTACGGTGCACCCTTTTTTTTTTTTTTTTTTTCATATTTAAACTTTTTTTTAATTTTTTATTGTGCAATATGACATTACAGAGACAATACAGGACAGACAAACAAGGTGTGAACAAAAACAAAAACAAAAAAAAAAAAACAACAGCGACAGCATGTGTGGTTTTGTGTGTGTGCGTGTGTGAATAGAGTATGAAAGTTATATAATAATAATAATAATAATAACAACAACTATGAAGAACATTAAAAGAAAGTAAAGGCAAAAAACAAAACAAAACAAAGCAGCAACATCCCAATGCAAACTTATAATTTTTGCAATAATAATAATAAGAATAATATCAATAACACTAATATTGAATACTAATAATGATATTAAGTAACAATAATGATAATATGGAGAACACCCTTTTTTTCTAACGTTAGCTAGCTCTCTTATTTTGACAGAAAACAAAAGTGCTGCACAGTTATTGTGCGGCTAACGCTTTACTTCTGCAAACATAAGGTGAATAGCCTTATTTTGGGTAACCTCAATATAATGCAAATAATCGCCCCGGTGGTTATTCGGGTGGGCGTTTAATACGCAAAATGCGTGCAGACCCCAGGCGTTTAAAAGAACCAGGCGGCGATTTGCAGCCGGGTGATTAATTGGGGAAATACGGTATTCCTCATTTTGTCGGGGACGTCCTCCAACAGCCGTAAAGGCCCCCGCTCTGGAAACCACCATTCTACTTCTATTTCTCTCTTTCTTTGCTTCACCTCCACAGCAAATTGTTCCAGAAGAAAATTGAACGCCTCTTCGATCCCAACCACCAGAACAGAGATTCACTGGGAAGCGCCTCGACCCTCTACAGGTGAGCAGAGGCGGTGCGGCTGCGTTTCCGTTTCCCCTGCAGGTGTCTGACGCTCGGGGCTTCGCTGGCTTTGAGCTCGTGATATTTCTTACTTTGCGAGCGAGACGCAGCGTGCTTTAAAACAGGTTTTTCAGTCGCAGCGTTGCATCAGCAGGAGCCAACAGCCACACGTCGTCCAGAAGGGCTTACACATGCATTCACACACATTTATTATTTAATCTGTCAGCCTTAATCTGTCTTGTTGCTGTGCTCTGAAACAGGTGCGGTCTGTGCCTTAAGCTGCTGACCAAAGACACAGAGAGGAAGATCTCTTGTGTTCCGGGGAAAATCAACATCGACGTCCGAGGGAACATCACCTACACTCACACGAGGTAACACAGCCGCGATTCAACACGACTCAGCAGGGACACACACTTCAGATTGAGCTTTAACGGATGATCATGGTTTTCTGTCGCGAGTGGAAGCAAGGAAGCACAGCGAGTGGACCCAGAGGCAGGAGACGAGAAGAGAAGACGCTCTAAAACCAAGATACAAGAAACACAGAAAATATATGTCCAACACAGAATCAAAACATTGTCCTGCTTTATTTACTGAACACACACTTATTGTACTGCCGGGCTAAATGTTCACAGTTGATATTGCATGTTTTTTTCTGTGTGTGTGTGTGTGTGTGTGTGTGTCCAGACAGAAGAACTGGGATGTGCATGAATACCTCACCAGCCTGCATGACGAACTCAAGTCCTGGGTCCTGGTCTACTGGAGAATCTGGGGTACCATCAACTACCTCACCTGCTCCCGCTGCCAACAGGTAGGTAAATATCGTGTGTGTGTGTGTGTGTGTGTGTGTGTGTGTGTGTGTGTGACAGAAGACATGTGAGTGAGTGAATCAGAGAGAGAAAACTCACAAACACAGGTCCTGTGAGTCTGCTGCACTTTTGAAGTCACACTGTTTACAGAGTGTGTGTGTATGTGTGTGTGTGTGTGTGTGTGTGTAGGTGTTTGTGTGTGCAGAGCTGACCCAGTGTAAGTACCATCCCGAGAGTGTGCTGTATCCTGGTATGGGTGGAGAGAAAGGCTGGCACGGAGCTG
This sequence comes from Myripristis murdjan, assembly GCF_902150065.1. Lineage (NCBI taxonomy): Eukaryota > Metazoa > Chordata > Actinopteri > Holocentriformes > Holocentridae > Myripristis > Myripristis murdjan. Next base: position 28,861,615 of record NC_043994.1, read on the forward strand.
GAATCTACCCGTGCTGTAACCAGAGGGTGCTGCGCTTTGACCCCACCGGCATTCCCAAGGTACACACACACACACACACACACACACAACTAACCCGAGTTTTAGTCTATAATATGCAACAAGAGTGTGACACATGATGATAAACTGAGTGGAATAAACGGTGTACCTGCTGGAGACGTCTTTAATGCAGCGCTGTCACGTCTCTTTAATCAGAAAATGATGCGAACTCGATCCTGTGTGTGATCCCAACATTATGATACATTTTCCCTATAAACAAGAAAATGTGGGGGACAGTTTATATAAATGTTCCTTGTCTAGCAGGATACCGAGCATTCAGAAATGTGTGGATGGATTAAAGTGTGTTTTGTGCTGTAAGTGATTTATTTATATTAATTATGGAATTACACCGGGCATGAAGTCAGTGCAGCCACACAAAAGCCAAAATAAAGGAGATGCTCGTGTTGGATCGTGAGTCAGGGCGATTTCACTTTGAGCTCAGTCAACTCAAAATGTAAACACAGACCACAGTTCACATGATGATGATGGAGCCGTCGCTCTGACTTTTTTTATCAGCTCAGTGAAAAGGCCTGTTGCATGAAAAGGACTTCAAACTTGAAAGTGAAATGGATTGAATTCAAATGGACGTCGACCCGGGATCAAGTTCTTTATAGCTGGAAAGGATTAAAATAAAAAAAAAAAATCTAAGCTAAAATTTCCTGCCATGCCTGGGAGTCTAATAGGAGGTGGAAATCATAATGATGAAAGTGTGTGTGTGTGTGTGTGTGTGTGTGTGACGTGGGCGTGCGGCTCAGGGCTGTAAGATGCGAGACCACATCGTGAGCGTGCCTGACGAGGAGAGCTGCACCGACCCGGTGAGCGCCGCGCAGACCCGAGTCCTCAACGACCTCCTGCTGCACCGAGACGCCGTGTGTGTGTCCAGCACGCCGCCAGCAGAGGGGTACGCTTCTGTGTGTGTGTGTGTGTGTGTGTGTGTGTGTGTGTTACAGTACCTTGTTCATTTCAACGTTCAAAGTAGAAATGTCTCAGTGAATGTATGTCTCTTGTCTGTGTTTTAGAGCAGCATTTGTTCATGAATGGTTGAAAGGAATCAGTTTTTTAGTAACCTGTGTGTGTGTGTGTGTGTGTGTGTGTGTGTGTGTGTGTGTGTGTGTGTGTGTGTGTGTGTGTGTGTGTGTGTGTGTGTGTGTCAGGACTGAGGAGTCTCCGTCGAGCACTGAGAAGGTTCTGGACTGTGATATTCTCTTGGAGCCAAGACTGACCGGCCCTCATAAAGGAGACGGCTGCACTGTAAGTCTCTCTCTCTCTCTCTCTTTCTGTCTCACTGCCTTCTTCCTGTCTCTCTCTTTCATTTTACATCACTTTTCTTATTTTCTAACTTCACCTACTTTTCTCTTTTGACTAGTTTTCCCTACTGAAAAACTGGAGTCTGCAACTGGTAGGAGTATTCCCTCATTTCCTTCATTATATCTGCTTATATTCTGTTTTTTTTTTTTTTTTTTTTTTGTACGGATGCTTTTCCTCCAAGTGCAAAGGTCAGTGTCTGAATGTGCCTGCCAACCAGCTGAGCAGTCGTGTGTGTGTGTGTGTGTGTGTGTGTGTGTGTGTGTGTGTGTGTGTGTGTGTGAAACCCGTCACCCTTGCCCTTGCCAGAGGCAGCAGTCCCTCCTGTCGGAAGACGAGGAGTACACCACGGGGTCAGAGGTCACCGAGGACGAGGTGGGCGATGAAGAGGAGCAGTCCAAGAAACAAGGTGCAGTGGTTTATGGATATTCTCATTCATCCAGGTCATCGTTCTCTTTGGTCAAATTGAATCAATATTCAAGATTTCAAGATTTATTCGTCACATGCATGAATGTACAGGTACAGCAGCAGTGAAATGTAATTGCAACAACTCCAGCACTGTGCAAGTAAAAAATAAAAATAAAAATAATAATAATAATAATAACGATAATAATAATAAAAAAATAATAAATAAAATAAAATAAAAATAATTATAAAATAAAAATAAAGATAAAATAGAAAGAATATATGACATTCCTATATACAATGAACAACCTGTATACAATATACAACAATATACAAAGTACAAATAAGTAGAGGGTAAGTACAAATGAGTAGAAGACAACTCGAATCGAAGGCAACTGGACTTGTATTTGTCTTAGGAAGACGTTTCGCCTCTTATCCAAGGGGCTTCATCAGCTCGTACGCATCGGTCTTTCTAGTCCGCACTCGTCTGACTTTAATCGTCAGACTCGTGCGTCTTCCTAAAACAGTCCAAGAAACGAGGTGCAGTAGCGGAGCGGCGAGTTGTTTTGGTGGCGTGTCGGAGCCGGACGAGGGGAGTTTTAAACCTTCAGCTCAGTTTGTCTTCCTGTGGGAGTCACAGAGAGCCAAACAGAGAAAATACACATTACTGTTTGCAATTAAAATATAACACAGATCTATACAGGAGAAAAGTGTAGAGCGAGTTTCTGGAAAGGTATCTTGTCTTGTCGCGTCCCGTCACAGACACATTTCTTTTTCTTTTTCTTTTTTTTATTGAACTGAACAGTAATTATAGTGTTATTTTTTACTAGGTACTTGTTTCCACTGTTTTACGTTATTATTAGCTGATCATTAGCCGAAGATCCAGAGTATGAGAGGTGTAAATAATAAAAAATTAATGCTAAAAAATAGATGCAAAAAAATCCTGCGAACTAAAATATGAAGTATCATGTCGCTAAGTGATTCACTGGACCCAGAGACAGTTGAGTGAGAACAGATGATGTGATATAAACCGAGACATTTTCATTATCTGTCATATGATTCATCATCTGTCACCGAGAATACAAAACACCCTGCTTACTGCTGACAGTCGAGCTCACAGTAACAAAAATTAGCTTAAAAAACAAACTGAAAAATACAAAAAACAGCGAGAAATATAAAGTCTTAAATGAATCATCAGGTTTAACAGGTAACACTTGACGCCTCACAGTTGTTTGTCATTTTGTATCTGTTGCTTTGACCCTTGTAGCGCTTGGGGACACTCAACAATAAATGCCATTTTTGTCCTTCAGATGGTTCAAATAAAATAAAGATACACGCTGAGATGTAGAGTAGCACATCACCAGTGTTTTAGCAAAATTGGCTTTACATTTCTCAAATCGCTGCTTTTCACGTCACGGGCATTTGAATTACGTCTATTTTTACCGTGTAATTTTTGTTGTTGCTACACATCACACAGTAGAAAGTGGGAAGTGATGCAGTGGCTCCTTCCAGCCAGCAGGTGGTGGTAGATCCCCTGTCCAGCAGAGTTTTCATGGTGTCGCTGTTTGGTTGCAGCTGCTAAGAAGGCGAAGAAGGCCAGCAGACCTCTGAAGAGACAAGTGTCCTCTCCCAACTTCCAGAGAAGAGAAAAGCCAGAGAAAGTGAGTTCCTGCTCAGGTTTTGGTTAATAATGAATTCATGTTTTCAGAATAGATGAGAATAGAGCGCATTAAAAAAACACACGGTCAATTTAATTTAATTTGCAAATTTGAAATGCACAGATGTATCGACAGTTGATATTTGGTGATATTCGGTAAGCAGAGTTAGTCAGTAAGTCCAACAAAATGTGTATATTATATGATAAATTCCAGAAATGGTGACTCACAGTAATGTTAGTGTTATCTACTTCTGGTTCCTCTGATATTAAATATGTCCTGAATGCTTAATACAGAACATATTAAAACAGATGGACATCATCTAACGTTTCATTTCTTCTCCTCCTTCCACACTCCTCATTTACAGTTTCATAACTTACAGTAGAATTATGTTTGATCATAAATAGAATCATTTCATCAGTTTTTTGTTTATGTTGGTTATCAAATTAAATTAAATTCAGTTGTTGACACTACAGCACAGATTCAGATGTTAGCTCTGTAGCACACTGTCACATGTTGGTGAATCTCACTGTAATGAAGCAGTTTTGCATGCTGTTGCTGTTGCTGTTGCTGTTGCTGTTGTTGTTAATAATTCTCATTTTAATGGCACAGTCTGGCTGTCTGAGTGCTGCGTTCTCATGTATTTTCCCCCCTAAATCCATTTATGATCTTCACAGGCGCTGTCGAGGGACAACACACCTTTCACGTGAGTTAACCTTGTCCTTTTTAACTGTAAAGTACATTCACTATAACTTGTCGGGCCTATCACCTTTTAACATCTATTTAACGTTGATGTTTTAATGCAGTTATTCCACTTTTAATTGTTTTATTATTAATTGATTGCTGTGTGTTGCTCTTTTTAACTGTGAAGTGTGTTGGGACCATGTTGCACGGTGATTCTACACTTTAAATAAATAAAATTGAATTGAATTGAACCTGTGTGACACACCATGATCATGCAGAATATTCCCTGTTTTTCACACACTCACAGCTCTGTGGGTGTCAGGTTTAAACTGCTCAGGTGCCAGGTGGGTGAGACTGGCCTCACACTGCAGCGAGTGGCACAAGGTTTAGACTCTCACTGGAAAAGATTTAGGAGACTGATTCTTGGGAATTGGATAAAACAGGTTTTAATTTTGAAAAAAAAAAAAGTGCGTTAAATTACAAAATCTGAAGGTATATCATTATAGGCCAAGGTCTTGGCTGTTCAGCAATGTACCGGTGCAACCTCCTCATTTTGCATTCTTTTCATAAAATAGGTTTTTCCAGTTATTAGGCTACTTTGTTTTTGTCAACACCGTCACTGTAATGTTTTTTTTTAAATTTGAAAAACATATTTTTGTATTAAAGAGACGATTACTTTAATAACTCAACAGCACCAAAGAAACATATTGTAAGCATATTCATTTAAAACCAATATAACTGCCTCTGACGGTGGTGACACTCATCTGACGGTGGTGACAGTCGCCTCATTAAAACATACATTTCCAAAATTTATACCACTCAAGTCAATGGCTTCTTGCTTAACAACTTTATTTAACTGTTTGGTACAAAAAATAACAATCCTGAGCTCTGTTATAAGCATTTTTCAGACTTCAGTCATCACCGTCACACAGAAAACCTGACGGCAACCACAAAATAATAGTAAATAATGTTCAAAACCCATCGTTTGTAGTTTTTAATACATATTATGATGTACTCTTTCATGTGGTAAAGATATTATTCAATGAAATTATTACTTTTTGTTGTTTTAATCAAGTTGAAATGATTATCTCCTATCCGAGGACAACTGGTTTTGTAGGCCATGGGCCAACATATAATCATTAAATTAATACAAATTAAAAATAAACCTATAAAAGAACTTTACAAATGTGCAAAGGACCCCCTGATTATGCCCTTGATTCTTTTTATTCTTTAAAATGTTGTAAATTTCCAGCAGAAATAGCATTTTTCTTAGTGGGACATGATTTATCCAAATCCTCAAGAATCAGTGAGGAGTCAGTTTAGCGTACACAGGACTGACATCGTACCAGAGTCGGTCAGATTTGCCCTAAAGCAGCACTCTGCACCCATGTGACGGTCCAAGGATATGGAAACAAATGCTAAGGGGTTTTTGCCTTTGCAGTGTGATGCAGGTTTGGTTGACGCTGGTGATTCTGTGTGTGTGTGTGTGTTTTGCAGCGTGAGCGCTCAGAAGAGTAAATGGGACAGTTCTCGCTCCATGCGTTACAACCAGGACGCTCAGAGGGAGGAAGGTACTGACGTTACATTGTAGTGCCTGTTTTCCATGCACGAAATCAGTGTTTTTACCACTTGGGGGGGTTTAACTTGTGCACCATCCATTTAAATTAGGGTTTAAAATCCTTAGTCTTAAAAAAAATCCGACATTCAGTTGAAGTCCTTAAGCTCTGTTATATTGGGTTCTCTCTTTTTGTCCTTGAATCGTTTTCCGTCTCCGTCTCTGCTGCAGACCAGCGCCGCATGGTGGAAATCGTCGGCCACCTGACCAAGATGAGGTTCGGAGACCAGGACCAGAGCAAATCTAAGGACACTAAAGAGGTGAGGGTCTCCGTGCGTCTCATTTCCAAGCCACGAGCACGTTTCCGAGCGTTTTTGAAAACCGCGTTACACCACAAATCCATTCATAAACATAAAAAGACGGTTTGGTTGTTGTTGTTGTCGTGATTTATGAACTGAAATCACAGCTGCAGTCATGTTTGCTGTTATGCTGTCAGGTGAGTGTGTGGTCATTTCTGCTGCTGCCTGATGTCAGACAGTTTGTAATGGTCTGTGTGTGTGTGTGTGTGTGTGTGTGTTGCAGCCTGCAGGGGGAATCTACTCCAGACTGGAAGCTCAGTTCAAAAGCACCTCTCAAGCCAGACAGAGCTCAGAGAAAGCTCCCAGGTGCTCCACGTATTGTAGTTTCTAGATTTCAAAAACACATTCATTCATTCATTCATTCATTCCTCATCGTTTCCATTTCCATCGCTGACCATTTTCTGAAATTGTGCTCCTGTAGATCAAAAACACGCTACGCTCAGATCCGGACGACATAAAAGACTGGATCAGAAAACGCAGGAGAGAGAGAGAGATGGCTGTTGGAAGAGCATGACAGCTGAGGAGGAGGAGGATGATGATGATGAAGAGGAAGTGGAGATCCTCATCAGCCCTCAGCACAGCAAACTAACTCAGAACAGCCGGCAGCGTCTGGCCGTCCCTCCCTCCCCGTGCCGCCTGTCCCCGCCCGTCCCTGCCTGTGTTTTGGTCCACATGGGCCCGGGACGGACACCTTGGTCATCGTCAGCCCCTCTTTAGAGCAGCTCCCTCCCTCGTAGCTTAACTCGGGTGACTACGTACGGATCACCTCTCCTCGCAAGCCGCCATAACTCAGCTAGCCGTGTGTGTGTCGTGCAGCGGTGAAGCAGCTGCCGTCCTCAGTCCTGGCGAGGCTGCAGGTGAACATCAGGCTCTCGCTCCAGGCCAGATCTTAGAAAATGTTCTTGGACTGACCGAGTAAAGAGCGGGTGTGTGAGAAGCAGACCTGCGTCACACAGAATGTGCAGATCATGTTTGTTTTACGTAGAGCCACACACGTGGGTTTGGCCACATCAGGCAACAGAGATTTAGACAATTATGCAAAAGTATTTGAAAGTCAAGTAACGGCACGTCTGTAATGATGTCGTATCTGACATGGCTTGAGTTGTCCAAATGCAGTGAACTTCTCTCACCTGGTAGTGACTACAGATTAAAAACAAAGTACTTTGCATGTGGTATTTAACCCAGGTCGAGTTCGATAGATGAAGTTTTTACTGTCCCGCTGGAAATTTGTCCTCACAGCCCGTACACACACACAAAAAATACTGATATCCATACTGCAACACACAGATATACACACACAGCCACATGTAGATTTATTTATTTATTTACCTTTATTTAACCAGACAAGCTTGTTGAGATAAAGAATCTCTTTTACAAAAGTGACCTGGCCAAGAGGCCAAGATCTGGACTGGAGCGAGAGCCTGCAGCTCTGCAGGACTGGAGCCGCAAGAAACCCGCGAGTTCAGCAAGTTCACCGTCGAGCTCGGACCTCGGCTGGATGGGTTTTTCAAATACCGCGTTCGAAAAGGCGATTCAGGTTGTCTCGGTTGAGTTGCCAGTCACAGTACACTTCATTCACTTTCAAATAGTGTAAATGTTGTATTGGCATTTGTTGTCGTGTGTGGCGAAGCCGGCCATCTGGCAGCCCACACGCCGACAGGCAGACGCTGAGAATCATTTACAAATGCTGTTTGATCCAATCCTGGTAGAGATATAGATTTAACCGTTTCTATCTGTTTTGGAGTATGACTGTACTGTACACCACTGGGACCAATAAAACATGAATGAACTGTGATATCAAAAATAAAAGAACTAACTCCAGCTAAGCATTTTGACTGTGAGAACATTTATTTTATGATTGTTTGCTGATTGCTCATTAGGTGGCAGTATATTACCTTGAAGAAGCTGGTCCGTGTGTTTTTCAGTCAACTTTGCCCCACTTTGGTCACAACTTGTTACCTCTGCTCCACCAAACAGCAAGGTGATCTCAAACTATTTGATGTGGGTAAATCTATAAAAAGAATAAATAAATAGATAATAAATAAAAGCTATCAGTTGCATTCCTTTTTTCTCCATCTGCCGCTCCTCTTTCAGTTGTTACAGCAATCCTTCAAGATAAGATTCTGGGGCCTATTTATAGCCTGTGCAGGGTTATTTTCCTTGCTTGGAAAAGCTAAAGAGAGCATGCATTTTGCAGAAACTATCCGACAGGACCGTGCACAGAGGTCTGGACCTGTGCCACCGTGTAGAAAGTCAGCCGCTGTGTTTGGGAGGCAGTGATTGGCTGGCTGCTGTTGGTGGGAGCTGTGACCTGGGCTTCCTGTGCAACTTGCAGGGGTATTAATAACCCCTCTTGCTCAGAGTGTAAACAGAGAGTGGGGCAGGAAGGGGCATCAGTGGGTGGGTGGTGGGTTTTTGGAGGGATTGGGGGTGGGGGTGGGGGGTCTGGCCATGTTCCCAGCGGTGCTCTGAGACCCCCAGCTGTTGCCTCTTCTCCTCAAAAGCAGATGCCGTGGATGGCTGAGGATCTCAGGATCTGGGTCAGGAGGGGAAAAGGACGGGGGGGGGGACTCCAGTTACTATGAATCACAGTGCCAAGGAGATGGTCTAATATTAAAATAATAAAAGCAAACATATTAATGAACAATGATCCACAATAAAGCAAAGCCTGGAAGACCTGCATTGCTCATTTTATTAAAGCTCACAGCGCTTAAAAAAATAAATAAATACAATAAATGTCAGGCCCTGCTGCGGTGGTTCTCACAGCGGGGTCCAGGCACAGGGCCTTAGGGGTGCTTCAAGAGTCTCCCACCGAACTGAAGAATAATTTAATTCACAAGAGCCTCCCAGTTGGAGGATGTATCGGGATGAATGTTGCTATCACAGGTTACTCTGGAGCTGCTATTATTTCCCACAGTTCAAAACCAAATAAATAAAAAAAACTTCCCTCATGGGGCTGCCTGGGTTCCTTCTCCCTGTGCATGTCTCTTGGGAGCCGTTGCCATATTGCACTCTCCAAAAAAATTAACCAACCCGGTGGAAAGTTCATGCAAGAACATGCTGGTTCAATGCAAAAATGAAAAGTTTACAATTAAATATCAGTGCATGAAGGAGGGCAAAGGGCTTCCTCCCCCGGGTGTATCAGAGTAACAGGTTGTCAGGATTGCATCAGAGGAGTGTTTCGACTTTCAGTGGAAGAGCGTCATCACCGTCTTTGATGGAATACCAGTATGTTAACAGGGATTAATGGCACGATCATGTTACCCAGGCTCGGCCTCGGCGAAACACCTCTGACAGGAAATGGAGAGATGCCACAGGAATACTGTAGCTGAGAAACAGAGAGACATAGGAGACACGCATGGAGAGAAAGACATCTCTGTCATCACCCGCAGTTGATTTTAGTGTGTGTGTGTGTGTGTGTGTGTGTGTGAGGAGGAGGACGTGGTTCAGAGCTCTTGGTCAGATCAGAGAAGAGGAGGCCACTCTCCTGAGGGGTCATGGTTTGATGGACAGTCGTTACTGTACTCAGCCCTGCCTAGTTGTGCTTTCTAAAGGTAAACCAAAGCCACATCTGAATGTCTGTGATATCACTTCACCGGATCAGATGCTTTGCCCGTGGGGGGGGGGGCTCAACTTCGGTTTGGATGAGAACCAAACCTCAAGATTTCTGGGTTAGAATTTCCTTGAAGTGATGCTAATAAGGCAACTGCAAGGCATCATGAGCCCGTGTAAGCATACTGTGCTGCATTATAATTACATCCAGATCAAGATATAATGAACCCAATGTGCAAAAAAAAAAAAAAAAAAAAAAATGAGTACTTTATTGGGCAACTGAATGTAATTCAAGGGGAATTTCCCTGCAGTTCCAAGTTTTTCATTGCGTCTAATAATCTGCCTGCACTACATCACAATGCACATTTCTGGTAGAATGCCATAAGACTTAATGGTCCCATACAAAAATTTCCCCATAAAAAGGAATCCTGCACAAAGGCACAACTTGTGTTTCGAGCAGTTGTGTCACAACTTAACTTTTCTGAAACCGTCCTGGAGTTTAGTCCTGTGCTGTCAGTGAATATCTCGCACGTATATTCTGTTTCATGTACTGTCAGGGCGCCGAGCCTTGTCCCCTTGACCGCTTTACTAATGGCTGCTTGTAATGTTGTAATGTTGGTGATCTACAAATGTAAGCATTTTAATCTGCTGTAATCACTCCACATCATTCTGGATAAGAATGTATTTGAAATATCTAAAATGTACAGTAAAATGAACTATCAATCAAGTTTATTTGTTTCAATTAATGATAAAAGGTATAATGACAGTGAAATTAATTATTCAATTTGTAATTACTGTCAAATGTCAAGACAAAAACTGCTTGAGCAAAAACTTTTGATGGCATCTTAGTTAAATAATCTTAATCTCTTTCCCATAGTTATCTTTTTTAAATGTTTGTATCATGTACTCTCTGTGAAGCGATGACGGTTTGTAAAATGACCTGATTTGATTTAAAACAAGCAAACGTCGCATTTAATTCCTACAGAAGGGCTGCATGATGATGTAATGAAGAAGTCTGAGCAAAAGGCAGAGTTATAAAATTCTCAACTTTAATCAGTTCAAAAAGTTCACAACAAATGTAACACTTTGAGAAGGGAAATTTGCCATTAGAGATTGGGTACTTATTTGGATTTATACATTCTTTGCCTAATTAAACTCGTTGGCAATTAATTTGCTCTCTGGACAAAAGCCTTTTGTTTATTTGGATAGAACTTAAAACAGGTACAAATGAAAATGCAAAAATACAAAATTAAATGTAAACCCAGTTTTATTTCATTTTGCTCTAAAGGTAGTGTCTTGAAGCACTACAGCATGGTAAACAATGTAAATTAGTACAATTCAAAATCTTGAAAGCCGTCTGAGTTAAACAGGAGTTGTTATAAAGATGCAACCAACCAAGAACCCATAAATATCTCCACCACTTCCTTAAAACATCCCATTAATGAAGGCTCACAAATGAGCAACAATCCTCTTAGAGGAAAACAAAACGCTGATGTCGACTAGGCGACAGCACACACGCGCACACACCCACAACAAAAAGAAACAATAGAATAAAAGGAAAAAATAACCAATTATGTTCCCATGGTATTAAAGATGCTATACAATTGGGATGATATGCACACAATCTGTTTTGCTTTCCCTAAAAAAACCCTCCTGCCTGGCTACGGCCAAACTTTTTTTTAAGTTAAGCATAACTCATGAGCAATGGATGCTGATCCTGATGCATGACGCAGCATCTCTCAGACCTTCATTCATTATCTGTTAGATTCACATTCTCCCACAGTGCAGTGGGGCACCGCGAGCGGTGCACGCGCCTCTAGAAAACTTCTCCACCTCCTGTCTGTCACGCCACAGGTCTAGAAGCCTCTATTCTGATGACTTGACACATATGCCGTTTTTCACAAAAACTCTGCTGTATATATAATATATATAAACAAATATATGGGGAATAGGGAGTAAAGGAAAAAAACAGAGCAGGGGAGGAAGAGGAGAACAAAACAAAATGGTTAACTTGTCCTAATTGTTACAACCTCATCATGCAGCTGTTGGGATGGGCCATAGATCAAACAAAACAGAAGCTCAGATTAACAGTTTTGGAAAGATATTACACAAAAAGTCTCCATAGAAAACGCATATAATGTAAAAAGGGCCACAGGGTGACGCGGTAATCATGTACATATTATTGGCATTGTTTTGGTCAACAAACATCCAGTGGGACGGCCCACTCTACCACTGCAGAGGGGGAGGGGCTTCCCACCGCACTCAAACGCCTCTCTCTTGGGTTTTTGTTGTGTTTGCTGTGGTTAGGGTTTATTTTTGTTTGTTTGTTTGTTTGTTTGTAGGACTGTACAGTTTGGTTGAGCTGGTGCTCAGTCACACATCTCCTCAGGGATCTCGTGGGGGTTGAGGATGCCCGGGACAGACATCTGGATCTTGTGTTTCTCCTCCTGGGCCTGGCGAAGCGACGCCTCCCTCTCCTCCAAGAACAGGTCTGTGGTGTCCTCACCCGCAAACTCCTGGAGGCAGCAGGAGAGAGAAGGAAACAGTCACTGTTAGCTGGGAGATTTACACACAGCAAAACAGAGACAAGTTCACTGAACGTTTTTCCTACGCCGACTGAGCACATCACAACACGCTCTGTCACTCGCATACACACAGTTTTATTCCAACAATGAGCTGGCACACCAGCCACAAACCTTCCATGTACTTAAAGGGACAGCCAGGCCATGCAGGCAAAGGTTATTTATGGAAACAACAGCTAAGCAGCCAACTATGTAGCTGCTGATAACCTATCCTCTCTGTTGAGAGCGGACAAAGTCATCCTAACACTGACAAACAGCAAAGCCAGAGATATGCAGGCCCTTGCATCAGACAATGGATATTTAATCTGGTGTCTGTCTTTTTAGGGGTGATACAGGAGAAAAACGGCTCAAGGGACAATGGCAAAACAAAACCTACTAACTTACTTACTTACTGAATCAACCAATCAACTAATAACTTAATAAAAACTGTGATCATTATGTTAGAGTGATGTTACACAAAATTGAATTAAGTGTTTTCTTTCCACTTGGAACTTTGTAGTGTGTAGAGATTACTATGTTTGTAGCTCCGCCCCAATTACATGTGGGGTTCCACAGGGCTCTCCTTTGGGCCCTGTCCTGTTCTCTGTATACTGCCTCTTGAATATGTATCCTCATGTGGATGACACGCGGTCCTAGTTGCCTGTCTGACATGAAGGTCTGGATGTTGATTTTCTGATGCTCAGTGATATAAAGTAACAACTTGTTTTGGTGAGCAGAGTGTGTGTTATGGCAATGCTGGCTGTGAGCAGCAGGCGAGAGATTTGCTATTTATCTTTGAACTTGACCTTAATTCTTCCATCAAAGTGAAACTTCTTGACCAAATCTGTGTTCTACTAGCTCTTTTTGTGTCTTGACTCCCTGCTTAAACTCTGATGCCCCTTTTCCACCAAAAAGAACCTGGTGCTAGTTTGGTGCTGGTGCTAGAGCCAGTGCTTAACTGGTTCCAACAAAGAACCGGTTTGCTTTTCCATAGGTCAAGAGCCAAGCCAGGCCCACATCATTACGTCAGTGTAAAATGTGATCATGTGACTTTATGTGTGGGTGTGGGTGTGTGAGACGCTTGCTCGGAATCACAATAACCAACATGGATGAACTCATCGTAGCGATGCAAGTGCTGCTGTGTCTTTACAAGCCTACGTTGCGATCCAGAGGCGAAAAACGCAAAAAAAACGTGGTGGGTCATGTCATCGGTTCTTTCTCTGGCCCCTGTTTAGCCCCTGCTCGAAGTTTGTGCTTGCCTGGAACCGAGTTGGAACCGGTTTGGCTGGTGCTTGGGTGGTGGAAAAACAAAGAACCGGTGCTAAGTCAGGCACTGGCTCCGAACCAGCCCTGGAACCTCTTTGGTGGAAAATGACCTTGAGTGCCATCTTTCTTGTTAAATTTAGTTTTTTATTTTTTAATTTGTGCTCAGAATTTAGCTTCTCTTTTATCTTAATTCTCTTACTCTCAAATTACTTTTTTGTTTTATTATTATCGGTGACTATTATTATTATCATCAATATTAATATTATTATTGTTTTATTATTACACCATCTGTCACTTTAACATTAAATTCATGATTGTGACACTAATTATTTAGTGTGATTGTTGTCCTACATAATTATACCTCATATTTCAATGATTAAACAGTGATATGACTGTGTTTTCAGCCCCTCCCACATTATTAAATATTAAAGAATGTTAAAAAATATTCAGACACTTATGCCCCTTTTCCACTAGTACCTACTCAGCTCGACTCGGCTCGACTCTACTCGGTTTAAGAGCTTTTCCATTAGGTGGTAGTACCTGCTAGCAGGTCCCATTTAGCACCTACTCAGCCGGGGTTCCAAGCGAGCTGAGTCGCGCTGAGTCGAGCTGAGTCGAGCTGAAAATGTGACGTAAACGCCGTGCAGGCAACTGATTGGACAGGGAGTGACGAGAGCGACTCCCGCACAAAAACAAAACCCGACATTAAAAAAAAAAAAAAAAAAAAAAAAAACGGCAACAGCCGCGGTGCGCATTGATCCTCAGTGAAGTTGTCAAAGTCGGAAAATGGCAAGCAAACTGTGACCGCGGTCAAATAAAGACGTGGAGACTTTTCTGAGCTTGGTGGCGGCCCAAAGAATCCAGAGGGAGCTGGACGGTGCGCCGCCTTGCTATGACGACTCCACCCACGGCGAGGTGCTACTCAATTGTAATGGAAAACCACCTAAACCGTGTCGAGGCGAGTAGAGTCGAGCCGAGTCGAGCCGAGTCGAGCCGAGTAGATACTAATGGAAAAGGGCCATTAGTATTTTACATGTCTTTGCCTGACATTGTCAGCTCTCCCTTACAAATGAGATTCTCTTATCTAAACTGAACAAGAGGTTAAGTAAAGTAAATTAAAATAATAACAATAATATATTTAAACTGTTGGAAAAACCTCTCACCTTGATCTGGACTAGGAAGTCCCTAAGGTGCTCCTTGAAGGCAGGAATGTCCTGGTTTAAGCTGAACAGCCCAGTCACAAACACCTTCACCTGGGCACTGAACCAAAACAAGAGCCAGACTGTTAGGGCACACTATTCATTAACAATAACAAACAATACACAAATGAGTGGATCAATGTGATGATCAATGCAATTATTTTCTTATTATATGGATGTGTTATTTTGTTTTAATGCGCTTGTAAACTCGACGGCGTTGAAAATGAGGGTAACCTCAATGTCCATTCGAGAATAAATAAAGGTTCAATGAATGTGTACTGTATTGTGAGAGGGTGTGTGTATTCATCTACATATATACTAGTCTTGCATAGCCAAACCTATTGGCACACTTTGTTTTAGCACTGTGCCAGCGGTGGAAATTATCATTATCATTCTGCTGTAAGGGAAATCGGTCACAATCATCTTAAGGCTGCAACAACGGTCTGCTTGCAAAATAGTATCAAGAGTTAGCAGAGGGGGAGGAGACTTTGGACTGAAATAGTCGGTACTTACTCCTGGAGGTGAGGGAATGCTGTCTTGAGCAGGTTGGCCACATATTCCTGGATGAAGACCTGGTTGTTGGTGGGGCTAGCCGGATTGAGTGCTGTGGTGATCTTCCCCTCTTCTACCAGGTTGAACATGTACGCCAGAATGGAGGCGTGCATGGTCAGGCCTAAAGGACAGAAGCCAACGTAAATATATGTACCATGGCTGCTTGATATTAACTGCTGTGTTAAGCGGGATGTTGTGATAACAATATAAATTGCAATATATATTAAAAAACCTTTTTTTTTTTATTTTTTTTTTACAAACCAAATGTGTAAGAAAGGAGACTGAGAAACTAATTTTATGAATGCTCAGTTAGAGTAAAATTTAAGTCTTTGTCCTACATGCAACTTAATTTTTAGGCCAGAGATGTGCATAGCCCAAAAAAAAAAAAAAACCCTGCCTGCTGGCCTCCTGTAATTTAGATTTTGCAGTACTCTATACTGCAATTTAATTATGCAGCTCCAGTCTCCACAGGAAGCCTGGCTACTTGCTGTGAAAGGGGGACACAGGCATCAATCCAGCATCTTTCATATACTCTGTATATTTCAATCTCATGTAAATTATACAGTAATTAAGTGGCGCACACTTGAGTACCATGGAGGTCCCCAGACCACACTTAGAGGAAGACTAGTGTAAGCTTACCAGCAGTATGTGATGTATCAGTGACCACAGAGAAAATGTGTTGCAGGATATCACAGAAATATGTCTGGTAGAAGCTCTGAGCAGCTGCTTCTTCCTGGGCCACATTCTGCAGCAGCGTATAGAGAATCTGCAGACCTGCCAGAGCAGAGACACAAACAGATACTGAGCCACCGATACATTTTTTATTTTGAAATTAGATTAATTTTCCAGACTGGTTCACTACACTCTTGACAAGGATGATTTTTCCCCGAGAACAAATGTCAAAATTTGATTTTGACATGACTTTGAAAAACACAGCTATAAAACTTAAGAAGGCCCAGACATGACCAACAGGCTTTGTGTGCAATTCCAAAACACTGTAAAGGTGTGGAATCTAACTAAATCATTTTCCTATGCTTCCAACATCTTTAGAAGCTCTTTATCACAAACATAGACACTGGTAAGAACATTTTAGCTTTAAGTACAACAATGTCAATAATCACTTCCATTAACTTTACAAATGCCATATGAGAAGAAATTAAATAAACAGAGCATTGTTAATAAAAGAGAGGTACACACCTACACACTGTGTGTATGTCTGTATGTGCATGGATACTTTACCAGTGTCAGCAACGTTCCTCATGGTGTGCTTGAAGGCCCAGATGATGGAGTCCAACACCAGTTTAAACTGGGCAGGGGGGATAGCCAGGAATGCAGGGAAACAGTGGGAGTTTACGGCTTGGAGCAGGTAGAAGAAGTGGGTCCTGTGCTCTGGATATTCCTCAAAGTTCTATAGGAAAACAAAATAATTAAATTAAATGAGTGATTCATTTCATTGCAAAATTGGTCATATTAAAGTTAATAAATGACTTAGGCAAGGATTTCTTGAGGAGACTGAAACAATGTAAATTCTGTTTTGAACAATCCTAACTGTTGTAAAATGTGTAAAAAGCTTGTTTAGTTGTCATTTCTCCCCTTAAAAAAGTGAATTCCCAAATGAGAAACTGTCTTCAGACCAGTAAATCACCACGTAAACAAAGCCAGCAGGTGGGTGGAGGTTGGATGACAACCAAGGGGAAAAAGGCCGCGTAGGCAAGGTCCCCAACAGGAGGAAGCATTTTTTATTTATGATCTACACTTTGTGCAAGGAGCACCAGTTCAAAAATTCTAAGAGCACTGTTTAACAGATTTTTATGGCTGCACAACATAGCTGACTTAATTAAGTGTTTGTGTATGTCTGGTGAAGAAGGTGCTTATTCACCTGCTGCAATAGCAGCATACAGTTTGTCACAGAGGCAGCAGAGGCTCTGCCTGCTGTCCAACATATTTAACTGGTTCTAATCTACGATCATAGCCAACTGATCATTAGCCTATAGCCTACTCCAACATTTTGCTGACTCCAACAAATTCCCTTATACCTTATCCATATCTGGTAGTTGAAACTTTTTTTGATTGGTAAGTTTAAACAATGATTTAGCTAATAACTGATGGCTTACTTGGAACATTTTTCAATCTATCACAACTTGCACACTCAAACAAACAAATGTCAGTGCATCCGTACCTTGTTGATCATGTTCAGGGTGCACTCAAAGACAGCATCAAAGATCTGGGGGATCTCACTGGTAATGTGTCCTCCCAGCTTGTTGACGATAGTGGCCATAGTGCTGAGGACCTCGGGCTCACGTGCAGCAGGGACATTGCGCTGGTAGTCAATGAGGACGGCGTCCAGCAGTGGTGGAACAAAGTTCTCACCAACCTGGAAAATGACAGGGTGGATTAGCAGGGATTATCACTAATGAAAGAAAAAAGGAAAACATGATCATCCAAATCTTTAACAACAGGTGCTGGAGAGAATCCAAGGTGCTGGTAGCAACAAGCTGAAGCGTGTATCCTGCTGCCAGTGCGTAAACTTCCTGGCGCCTAAAAGTAACGATTCCAACTCTGTCCCAGGACACGGTAAACATGAAGAGCCTTGAGGGACAACTTCATAAAATGTCAGTTAACCCTAAAACAACATTTGACCAATAAAACATCTTGACCCTAATAATGTATGCAACACAGATAACTTAACGGCGAAGGTCCATGTAAGCACGTGTAATTCACAGCGCCAGAATTTTTGGAATTTACCAGATAGTGTTTTTGGGCATACAGGTGTCTTGTACTTTCTGGGCAGAAGACATCCCCATTCACTTGTCAGCCTTCAGCTAAATGGACTTGACCAAGGTGTATAGCATGTGGCATTATTATCATCTGAGTGTTTACAATTTTGCATCCCTGAAAATTGGGAGCACAACCAAATTCTTACAAACAAATAAAATTAAAAAAACTGTAGTCATGAAAATTAAACGTGTTGCGAGATAATGGAGCCACAGGGTTACCATGCACTTAACTGACTGTTTAAAGGTGAAATTTTGTTTACTCATAAGACAGGTAGTCCAACACAGCATGAATCACAACAGAAATATCTCCTTCTGACATGACACAATCAAAGTAACTTTATTTAATTCTTGGAGCACTTTTCAATTTGAAATTTTCAGAGGTTTGGGTTTTATATCTGAATTATATAGTGTAGCTGGCAATTTTGCATACCTGTCTTCAAATCACCAGTCACCGGCAGCATAGTTTAAACTATGAATTTGAATTGCTACGCCAATAAAAACACACCACTGAGCCAGGAAGTGGCCTAGTCAGCTCCACTGAAATGAAAGCTTTGTGTTTGATCTAAAAATACCAACTGGATTACTTGCATTTCTTTTTTACTGTCAATTGTTTCAACAATGGCCACAGAGCACAGTATTGCCTGAGAACAGATAAGGGTAAAAATAAATCACTACTGTTGGAAAAAAACATCTTAAATTTTGGAATCATGTATTTAAGTAAAATTAGCTTTATTTTTTGGATTAATTTAAACATTGAGTGTTCCTTTGTGTGCTGAGATATGTTCATGACCCCAGCATCCATAAATCAATTTAAAAACTCATTAGATTACTGTAATTTTACAGTTATCAATCTGAAAGAACAAGGACATTGTTCCTTAACAAACAACAAAAAAAAAAAAAAGCTGACTTCAAAAATTACAACAGTGACACGCTGCCGCATTTCTAAGCGTTTCAGAGCCGTTTCTCACCATCTGTGGATCGTTTGATCGGCTGACCCAGCCTGAGATCAGTTTCAGCGTCTCTCGTTTCACTGTCCTCATACTCCGGATCAAAGGCTGTTTGGTCACCATCTCACCTGCAACGCAAAGGGGAAACACACAAAGATATGCATATACTGAATGAAAGTCATCAATTCATGCTTTGGATAGATTTGATTAGTCATTCTGCACTTTGCAAAAGGATGCAGAAATAGGTGCAGGATGTGTTTTAAGTAGGTTTTTAAGTGTGTGTGGTCGGTATGGCCTAGTGGAAGAAGATTCGTCTTAGCCTCTCAGCCTTGTCCATGATGGAGATAAAAACACTTGCCAGAGGACAGCCACTGAAACAGTTTGCAGTTTGGGGGTGGATGTAATGATCTGGTTTGTCGTGGACCTGCGCACCCAGGTGTAGATGTTCTGCAGGCACAGCAGGGCTGACCTGGTGCTGTGTTCAGTGCATTGGATCACTCTGTGAAGGGCTATCCTATCACAAGAGCTGTAACTGCCGGTCCAGGCAGTAATGCTGTCAAAAAGCACAGACCTTACAGTGGTTGTGTAGTCAGACCTCTGCAGCGTTGTGGAGATCTTGAGTGAATGCACATCCACACACCCACAAAATGTTATTAATGGAGATGCTAGGGACAGAATGTCTAACCTGTCTACTTTGAGCAAGACAAGGAAGCAGGCAGTGTAAAATGTAAATATGATTAAATGTTCATCTCTTGGTATACTGAGCAATCTAAAAAGCAAAAATGAAAGTTGGAGATAAGACAACCTAGCTGGATCTTAGATTCCCAAAGCAGCCCGTCCAACATACACATAAAACACTCAATTCATTCACATTAGCAAGTGGATCTGCATTGTAACTAGCCATTTTATACATGGCTCATTTAGGCACTTTACAAAGCAGAAAACATGAACACAGCCCAGCTATGTGACAAACAGGCTAGTAGGATTACTGGACATACAGTCACAACCAAATTTTGCCTGCGTGTGGCAGTCAGGGTTACACTCACAAACCATCCTTACCGTTTGTCTGGATAGCGGCAGAAATATTCTCACTGAGGCACTTGTAGACATTGAGCATGTCTAGGTAAATCCGTCCCAGCTGGATGACAAACGGGTGTCCCACGGCCTTACAGGCCCTGACATTGGTCTTCAGGATGCTGCCCAGCTGCTTCACCGTCTCTGGATCCTTTAATATGTCCACGTTCTGAAGGTCAAGATGCGAGCAGCAGAGGGGATGGAGCAGGTTAGACATCAACACAGGTGTTGTGTTCACTTGTCAGACTCCAAACACACATACCCCTTTCAACTGACCCCTTGGGCACATGGATAGTGTGTTTTCTGTTTATAAAAATCAAAATATATTATTTGACATGAAAGGAGATCAAATTTGGCTACAAAGGTCATTTCTTCATGTCTCTGGTCTAGTATACTGAAGTATGTAACAGCCTGTAGAGAGGTAAGGGGAAAAAAAAAAAAAAAGATCCTCAAAGTGTAGAAGTCTCAACTGGCTTCAAAAACCTGCTTATTAATGTTTTTCTGCTCTGATGTTTCTTCATCCTTTGAATCCCCACTACAGATAAGGACGAACATACCAGGCAACACGCTTATATTACTTCAAACACATACCTCAGTTTGTTCCAGGATCTCAAACTGAAAAGACATTGGTCTAAAACTAAAAAAAAGAACCATTTGAGCACATAAAACCACTTGGAACGCTTGCAAATGCACTTTTAACAGCACATTATGTCCTTTTTAAAGGTTGGCTGACCAAAACACTGGGGCTCTGTCCCAATTCAAAGGCTGTACGCTACCTAGGTCGTATTTGTAGGCTGCTTACGTCACGGCGGCGCGACAAGTGCTGTCCCAATTCAATTTTACCGCACGGGGTCCTGCAAATGCAGCTGACAGATCCAGCCTATTTTTGACTAATTTGCAGGAAACACCTCCACGATGCTTCGCGGCCGACATTACAGCCTACTTCCCAGGGTACCTTTCGGTCCAGTTGAATTTCTGGATCAGCCACCGTTGCTGGAATTATTAAGCATGTTTTAGACCGTCTTAATGTTTACATCATGACGTTTTGATAAGTTTTCGTGCCTATAATTACCACCATAGATTCGGTTTAGCTGTTAACTGTATCCGAACAACGCCTGTAAATGCAAGTTTAGTTAGATGAGTTAGATAGGCATTTTGCATGATGTTTCCATAGCAACCATCAGCGCATCAGGTATGTTACAATGTAGCCATGTGTACAGTTACTTTAATTGGGATAGTCTGTTGCAATTTGTGAGGTGTAACAATTATCTTAATTTTCTGCATCTTCATGAAGCCAAAATAAAATAAAATACATAAAACGACAGAATCAATGTTGTCCATCTTGAGAGCGTTGAAGCTGCTTATCGTTTTGTTTCATGCACAGGTGTTCACTGACACACCTCCGAAACCTACTTCAGCATTTTACGCTGCATCACTCCAATGCGCTTCGGGAAGCCTCGATAATAATAACGTAGGAATCCTCCGCAGGCTACACCGTCCCAATTCACTAAACTTTTAGTTCCGGTAAACTTGATATCGGCACCTACGTCGGACGCCTCCTACGTGGGCACCGTAGGCTGTGACCTAGTAGTCATCTAGCCCTTCGATTGAGACAAACCCTGGCTGTCTAAAGTCCAACATAAAAGGTAGGCTGCAAGACAGCAGTGTACTCAGGTGATTCTTTTAAATAGTTTTATTTATTTATTTTTATTTTATTTTTAAATCACAAATGGTAGCAAACCAGTTTCTCACCTTGGTGGCCTGCTGGATGATGCTGTCCCACACCTGATTGGGCAGTAGCATGTATTTCTCTATGAGGTGCTCCTGAACCGCCTGGTCTGTCTGGGCCCCAATCATATAGCCTACTGCCTCATAGAAGGTATGCACCTGGATTCACAAGACGAAAACTCATCAACATGCAAACTAGACTGGGCCACAGCATATGAAAGAAATGATTATGTGACTACTGCAACTCTGGCAATAGCTGTGTCCTTCACTGTACTCTGCAAATTATAAAGTTGTAACAAATCTCTAGTGAGGCAAAATCCGATGCGTGTTTATCTCTGTGCTGACCTGCTGTGGCTGAAGGTCACAGATGATGGTGTTGATGTTGTTGAGGATCTCGTCAATGAAGGGCATCACCTCACCAACCTGAACCTGGACAAAATGGCGCCTGCATTTCTGTGCGATCTTGATGAAAGTGTCACATGCCATGTCCTGTACACCATCATGGGTCTCTGGTGGAGAGAGAACATAGACACTTAATGAGAAGCTCTAACACACACATACACATACATGATATAATTTGTGAGATGTGCTGGTGCTTAGATTCTGCTCAAACAAAGAAAAAGTAAAGATTTTTCCTTAAGTATATCTTAAAACAGTGGTTCTCAACTGGTCTTATCTCAGGGTGCAAATTGGTCTGTCTTGTTAAGTCTAAGGAATACATTTTAAAAGAGCATGGGAAAAACTAGGACATAAATGAAAAGAAATAAAATGAAATTTAAAAAAATGCTAACAGCAAGTAAAGATTAATTTAGCATTTCAAAACACCTGTTTTTCTATTAAACTAATCAGTGCATCATGCACTTTGTTAATCTGGTATTCCTCACGTGTTCAGATCAGAGTTTAAAAATGCCATGACCATGCAGCTGAACTTCTGCTGGAGAAATCCTTTACTGAGTCGTCAATAAACACACAACAGCCAATACAACACTCCAGAGAATAAAAACTTTGCTATATGTTCTACATGGTCACCAACGGATGCTTAGTTTCCTTTTCAACATTACAACTGATAATGAAATGAAACCATATCTGCTGTACATAGTCCAACTACGAAAACTACTGCAGGTCACCGACCTGTCTGGACCAGTTCTGCCCTGAGCAAGGGCGGAGCTCTCACCACACGCTGCACCATCTATAAAGCTAGTGTTGCTTACATGCTGCAGAGGGAAACTGTACTTCAAAATAAAAGCACAGATATCCATTACACTTCAAAATTATTTTTGCTCTTCCGACACACCGCTGGTCCACTCAGTATTGACCTGCAACCCACCAGTTGCAAACCAATGATAGCAAGATAGCCCAAACAATACCTAATGAAAGTTGAAAGTTTATTAATTAAACTTTGAGAATATGGAACACAGGTAACATGCTGCATGTCTGTTCATCAGAATGGAGATGACAGAAAAAGAGAGGAGCAACACCAATCATAATCACAGCATCACAGCAAAGCATGGCTAAAACTGTATGTGGGACTTAACAGCAGACTCCACCGACCAACAGATACCTTACATCCCCTTGCCATTTGGAAACTACTGTAGTTTGAGGAGTAGTCTGATTCCCAGATAAGTATACTACAGTCATGCAAATTCAAACCTGACTATTATTTCACCTTTACTCTGCACCATCCAAGTCTCCCACTTACATGTCTCTTCTCTCACTATAGGTATCACTGATTCAACAAATTAAAAAAAAAAATCTTTGTTTGCCCTCAATCAGATTACTTTGGATACTTTTAAAAAGTACTAAAATAAATAATAAGTTTTATTTAAGTAACTTAACATATTCAGTTTGCATTAACTGAATGGATGCAAATGATCCCACTCATCAAAACTGTATGGCCAACCTTTGCAAATGAACATGACTACAGCAAGTATCACTTGTTTTGCTAGTTAGTGGTTGATGCCTTTGCATTTGATTTAAAATTTATGTATAAAACACTTTATGTTCCAAACAGCATAAACTTCATCACTCCCTACTGAACTCTAACTGGCCAGTTTGATTCACTTCGTTCACTTTGAATCATGAAATTCATTTTACATGAGGGACAGAGGAATAGGACCAGAATCATGTCAAAGTGGATTCAACGTAATCAGTTCCTGAATTAAAAATACATTATTAGATAGATAGATAGATAGATACTTTATTCATCCCGCAGGAAATTCACATAGTATTCAATAGTAATGAATTAAAAATCCTCTAATCAATGCAGTTGAGATTCCAAATTGAAATCAATATATCAGAGTTCTTTTACACTCATCTCTCACCGTGCATGAACTCAAAGAGCTTGTTGACAACGGTCTTGAGGAACTTCCAGTGGGCTCTGAGGAAGCGAGGATACTGGCCTACGATGTACATGATGTTGGAGGCTATAATGGCCTTGTTGTCCTTCCCCCTCTTTTGCTCGCACAGACCCAGCAGATCCTGAAACAAACAGTCAGTCAAAACATTGTCCCAAAAACACCAATGAATAAAAATTTAATGCTGATAAAAACAGATATTAAATCTGTCCTCTCTTCTCTTCCTGTTACATTACCCTGTAATTCTGTTATGGCCGATGAGAGACAAAGAAATGATGAATAAAAGTGTTGATCTGGTTCAACAGTCTGTCCTATTGACCCCTTATCAAATGTTTAGAGTTTTTGTTTCTGAGAAGCTGGCACTAGGCGTCTGCATTTTGGCATTGTTAACAACACATAGGCAAGTCAATGAGTTATGAAACCATAATACACTTGCAGTATTAACAGGCAGACTAAGCAGGGTTTTTCAATGGATTGTTTATAATTTTGACCCGTAAGAAGGATCAGCATTAATGCTAAATACAATGGCTTTTAAAAATCCTCAAATTTTAAGTGATATCAAAGTTCACATGATCTAATTCGCAAAAGCTTGGGAGACACAAATTGCAGTTACTCTCATACTAAAACTGAGCAGCTTTGACGAAGCATATATAGACTACTATTACTCTCTATAAGTAGTGTTTTAGACACTGGCAAATTTGCAAAAAGTCAGGTAAACAAATGAGGGAGAGTCAGTGAATGTTACTGGATCCAAACCAATGAGCTGTTTAGCAGTCTGACATGTTGAGGAAAAACAAGCATGGTGTATAGAGAAATATCACCAAAACATCTCTAAAATGTTGATTCTTGCTTTGATGCTGAAGAAAGCTTGGTATTATTTCCATCTCAATTAACTAATGCTCCTGGAACAGGAAGACCTTTGTGAGACCAGTGTTTAGTATACCTTGATGACAGTGACAAGGAATCTCTTTTCGTCCTCCTCATGCATGGCCCCACTGATGGATCCGATGGCCCAGCACAATGTGTTCAGGTTCTTCCAGGACCACTCAGTACCATTCACCTGATTATGGAGCTTTTCTGTCATGATACGCTCTGTATCCGCATAATCCAAGTGAGTCAGGTACACTGCAGGATGGCAGACCAAGTTAATTTGTTATTACATTTATCCTATGATCAGTCAGTGTACAATGACTGAGGGGCTAGCCAACAAAATAAAAACCTGTGACAAAGACAGTGACAAGGAACCTCTTTGTCCCAAGAGAAATTTTCACCAGCTAACTGATTCAGAGTACAAAAGGTCAAAGCTATGGCTCCCAGACAGCGTGAGGAGAAGTATTAATATATCCCGACAATATCTGCATAACACTGTAGCAGTTATTTCTGTTACTATGTGGAAGATCTGTGAACAGTGAGTGTTTCATGTCAAATAATTGAGTGGGTTCTAATTTGTACCCAAATGTATAAAGTATAACTTAAAGGACAAAAGAAAGCATGCACTAAAAGACTATTTGTCAGTCATGCACTGTTGGTGTTTGGTTATGACTAATCTTGACCCGCCCAGAACAACGACACAAAGGCAAAGGACAGTACTGACAGTGGGCATGAGATTAGGAAATGGAACCGTACCGAGGGTTTCCCTCATGTTCTTGTAGAGGTTGATGGAGTCAGTGTCCTTCATGAACTCTCTGACGACCTCCCCCTGGTCATTCTCCACCACTAACACCTCCTCTGGTTTGGCCATCCGACTCACCATCAGCAGCCGCACCTGCCACAGGGGATAAACGCTTGTCAGCACACACACATAGCTAACAACACTCTTACTTGTTTCTCTCTCACACACACCTTTCTAAGAACTGGTTCACAACTGTGCCTATGGTATAACTGTATGAAGCATAGTATTTTGACAGTGCTGACCACTTCTATATATATTCATTTAAATGCAAGCACTGGAATTTCAGTGTCAGCATAAAATGTAAAATGTAAAGCAATAATGCACGTGTGTGCATAATTTTTTAATATGTGCACAATGTAGTGTGCATTATCAAAGACAATTACAAAGCACCAGAAAAAAAAAACACAAAAAAACAAACAAACAAAAAAAAAAACAGCTGTTAAGTCATGTTATCTGAAGCACAATACTATTTGTACTTTGCAGGCTTTCAGCAAGATAGTCTTTTTGTAACTAGCAACTTTCTTGGCAAGTGCTTGGTAACCACCTGTTGCTGGACTGTGCCAACTGAATTTGGCATGCCCGCTAGCTTAAATACTTTATGGGTGTCTCAAACTGAATTACTTTTGCATCTCTAAACACCCGTCTTTTCAACCATCACTGTCTTGTTTTAAGTCTGATTTTTTTCCTTTACAGAAATATTTGCATTCATAAATTTAGCTACAACAGTGCAAGTTCGAAGTATTTGATGCAGAGTGCTCAGTTGAACCCTTATATCAAGACAGAGTATTTATTTCAAACAGTGACATGACTACTACATCAAAGTGTCTGGAAATACTATCAATTTAATTAAATTAACTTAAAATAAATGAATCCCAATCAAAACAAAGTACTGTACTTATCAGAACATGGGCCTTGGCTAATTTCTAACAGGAACAAAGCACACAGACATTTCTAAGACTTCTAAAGCTGAAATTCAGACTTAATGAAAATATTTTTGTGTTTAGGTGAACTATTTCTTTATCTGTTTTATCCCCATATGAGTTCAAACACTGTAACATCTATATAATGTCATGCCACTTGTAAGGACAAAAAAATTAGGTATTAGGACAGCTGCCTGCCAAAACTCCACTAGTCAATCTGTGCACACTATAGAGAGCAATGCTGGTGTTGCCTATTTCTGATAACATCTCCAACAAGACAACACAAATACCAGGTCATCAAAACCAACAATTAGCAAGCTAGGTTACTTATAAATTGCTTACCCAATTTGTTTGTGCCCATTACAGACCTGTGGGTTTTTACATCACACCCATTTGATAGTTGCTACTTC
Organism: Myripristis murdjan; assembly: GCF_902150065.1. Taxonomy (NCBI): domain Eukaryota; kingdom Metazoa; phylum Chordata; class Actinopteri; order Holocentriformes; family Holocentridae; genus Myripristis; species Myripristis murdjan. The sequence goes on from NC_043994.1 coordinate 28,888,647, forward strand.
TGCTGCTTTATAAAAACATCTTGTTTCTGCTGCTCCATTGCCACTGCTCAGAGACTGTGCTGAGCTAATGCTAACACTAGCTAACCTTAACTTTGCTGTTGCTGTCTGCTGTCGTGTGATGTGCATTTAGTCAGGCAGAGGTCTCTTGCAAAAATATCGAAAGTAACTTGACAGGCAGAATAAGTCATGATCATGACGTTCACTTTTATTCCAACAGGGTCAACAGGCTAAACAAGCAATGCTACTTCCATGGGTTGATGTGACTGCATAAGAATGTGTTTACTTCCTAAACACACTGAGCTGTTTGGAAGGGTGTGTTATTGTTTTGTCATTTGGATCATAAATCAATTTGTAATTGGACGAAACAGCTACATTCTGTAAGCGAAGCCTATATTGGTACTGAACACACACACACAGACACACAGACACACACACACACATATATATATATATATATATATTCTGCCTTGCATTAACAGCTTACACTACCCTGCAAATATGTACCAAACAAACACAAAATAAATACATGAACCATTACAGCCATCATGGCTTGCACTACAACTACTGTGTCTGCAAACACTGGGGTTCAGCACCTTGGTGGCTGCAGGAACCCTGCACTCATAGAAATGCATGTGTACGGTGTTACACCTGTGTCTATAAAGAACTGATCTGGGGAAAAAAAATCCATCTACCTTGGAGAGGACAGGAAGGTAGAGCTGTCGGCGTGGTGGAACGTCAAAGTGCTGGTTTCCAGAGAGCAGAGGAGAGGTGGAGGTAGAGAAGGGACTCTCTCTGTAGAGCTCAGCTGCTAAGTGGTTCCAGTACTCTAGACAAATTTTGAATATCTCCGTCTCTTCCACCTCGGACACCAACAGCATGTAATGGAGTGCCTGAAAGAAGACCAAGGGAAGAGTGAGATCAGAGAAGTAGCAACTATCAAATGGGTGTGATGTAAATATTCTTTGGTGTCCTTTTGCTTAATATAGCTAAATAATGCCAAACTGTGAAAACTAATCCGAGGTTTTATTGAATTTACTGAATCATTTTGCTCTTTGGAGCCCTTTATCTTAATATTTGCAACTAAAGAGTAATACTGGTATTTTGTTTAAGTTTAGGCCCACTGTCTAGGATGACCCTCTCCGTGATATACTTCCTGGTGGCATCTACACACTGTCAACAGAATTATTAAAATCAGGATGCATAATACTAGCTTCACAGCAATGCATTTGCTGTCAAGCATTTATATTTTATGCAGTATAAAAGAAAACAACTTGCTTGTTGATACGTATTTTTAGTATTGTTCCAGTGCAAGGTTTGGATAACCTTTGGGATCACAAAAGTACATCTATCTATCCATCCATCAATGATAGCGAACATAAACCCTCAATTAGGTTTTTGCAAAGCTTCTGTTTTATTGTTATTTTACTGTGCCTGGGTTCAATGCTTTAAAATAACATTACATTATGCTCATCTTGCTATAAATCACCTGACAGCAGTAATTTATAACAGCAGTTTGTAACATGTATTATAAACTCTACTGTCACATGCATGTTTTTTTTTTTTTATTTAGAGTGTGTTTGTTTCTTGGGGCAGCAGTTAACTTTAACCTAGGCTTTCTACCATAAGAAAAATGTAAAAATGTCAACAAATTACAGATGCCATGCATGCATTAAAAATGACTGGTGTGCTCTTTCCAGATCACAATTCCTTGATAAACTGAATGTCGTCAGTCTCACCTCCATTAATGTCTCTCTGAGGTTGAGTCGCTTTTCAATGAGCTGACCATGCTCCTTGAGGAAAGTGCAGAGGAACAAGCTGAGGTTCTGGATGAAATTCTGCTCGTCATCCTTCCCATTGGCGTAGGCCAGCCGGATGTTGGTGTTCAAAGGCAGCATCTGGACAGACATGGATCATCTAATCAATCTCTGTGTGCACAACGAGGAAAAATGTTGGCTTTGCCCTTTTTTTGAGACTATTTATGCCTACCTGTTTGAGCTGACACATGGTCAGGGTGAAGAGGGTGACAAACTGCTCCTCATACTGGCTGACACTCACACCGGCAATTTCTGTCAGGCACTTCAGCGTCACGTTGCGGAACATGGGCACATTCAAGAACTGATAAAGCAGAAATAGAAGCTAGGTTTAAGACTGTTTTATTAAATAGTTTGTGTCCATATTTGTTGCAGTCCAGGTTATTTTTTAGCTTTATTGGCATGAGTTTCTCTTCAGCATTGCTAACAAAGTAATGTGGGAGGCTTTGTTTTGCAAACACTTTAGCATTCTGACTCAGACAACTGTCCAACAATTCCAGCAAATTTGGCACAGGTGTGTGTGCATCTGTGTATACACACCTTATACACCAATGTGCTGATGAGTTTTGTTTCAAAGATGTAGCCCAGAGGAATCCAGTTGAGAAAACGTAGGAGGGTCTCCAAAGTGGCGTGGACCAGAGGTGCATTCTGGGAATTCTCCTAAGGTTGAATCAACGACAAAAGAAACAGCTGACGGCCAAATCCAGGTACATAAAAAACTATAAAAGACTGCACAATAATGCTAAGAGGGAAGAGGAGAGGATTCACATACCATAACAAACTGGCAAAGCTGGAATATCTGTGAGAACTCATTGCACATACTGAAAGAAACAAACAAACAAATACAAACATATTATGAAGAGCAGAGCCACATATCTCTGACACATTTTTACACAGGAAATCTAAAGAGATCACAAAAGAAAATATCCTTTCCCAGAGATGTCTGTAGTGTATAGCTGGGCAATATGGACAAAATCAAATATCAAGATACTGATATATGATTTTGTAAGGACGTAGGGAAGACTACTGGTGTGTTCAAAAGATATTTACACAATGAGAGTTTTGATAAACAATCAGCAGGTAGAGGCAAATAACAAAACAGCTACAACAGTCTAATAAGTTCAAAAAACTGTATCTTTTTTCTGTGTTGCAGTCTTTAATACTAAAAGACAACACTTATGGCATGTCAAAATATTCTGATATCCAAAATCCCAGATTATAGCCTTTCTCATATAAGGATATTGGTATAATATCAATATACTGCTCCGTCCTAGTGTAGAATCTTGCAAGATCCCCTTGTCCTTGTGTCTCAGTATGTCATGATTTAGTCCCCCCCCCCGTAACTCCAAATAGGAATAACTGGGTATGGAAAATAGATGGATAGATAGCCATGTCCAATTTCACTGAACCATCAAGAGCACAGTGGATAAGCTCCACCCACAGTGCCACAGTGCTTAACAAGACCATCTTTTTACCACTGAAAATGAAATAAAATGTTGAGGAAAATAAAGGAGATAAAAAGGGAAATTTTGGGCTACTGAACCTGAAGTGCAATCATTCGGCTCCAAAAACCTGTTTATGCTGCACAAGCTGGAGCAATAACCAGTAGTGTATGCTTTTACTATAACTGACCATTAAAGTGATTCTGGTTCTAGTGTTCCATTAGTGCATCAAGCTGACCTGTCTTTGAGGTGCTTGGCCTTGACTTGAGTCATCTGGCCACTGGAGAAGTCAAAGACCTCTTCACTGAGCAGTTTGAGGATAATCATGTTGTTCTGACAAAGGCTCTCACTAGTACGGCTTGCCCCCACAATGTCACTGATGAAGGTAGGCCAATGCTTCGGCCACTCCTGCTTCAGGATCTAAAGACAGAGGGGAACAGACATTGGGGTTACATGGCTATACAGTGTTGCTTTTCACATTTCTATGGACCAGAAGAGACACACGTTTGACAATATCAATTTATCAACTCCTTATGGGGGAAATACATCAGGAACATACATAGATGCGTCTGCTGCTTTTTTTTCCCCCTCTGTTGTTACTATATGGCCCTATAATAAATAAAAAATACAGAATGGTGTAAAAAATTACTATAATCTGTTCAATCATCAATCAACCAATCAATAAAAATAGAATACTTCACTGTACCAGAAGCAATGCAAGGCAGCAGTGCACTGTGGTTAGGTTTTTTTTTTTTATGTATATTAATGTAAGACAATATTTGAAATTATTTTTTGGCATTTTGCTTTATTTTGACAGCACCAATGGGGAAAGACAGGAAAGGCAGGAGAGAGAGTGGACGACATGCAGCTCCAGCCGTAATCAAACCCAGGCTGCTGCGGCAAGGACACAACACTGTAAGTGGCACGTGCTCTACCAAATGAACAAAGGCCCTGGTGGTTCATCTGCTCCAATATAAGCCAACTTTAATCGACAGTGACAACATGAATTTAGTACTCAGTTTTTATACAGCCTAAGCTGTTTCCAATTCCAAGTCCCAAGCTTGAAATCCTCACTGAAAAATATCTTTGTTAACACTGCTTGCACTCTCAGCACACCACTGTTGGTGTAGCAGATAAAAAACTGCCATGCTGCGCTCCACCCCACTTCACTGATGCGTCGCAACCATGACCAGTAAAAATCAAGGGTTAGTTCTGTAAATGGCTGGGATTTCTCACTTTGATTCTATGAAAGACTGCCTTTGCTTTGACAATTTCAGTATTCTTCGTTACAGCAGAACTAGCCCAATGAATACGACGTGTACAAAGAAACTCAAAGAATTTGTCTTTTTTGGGGAAGCAATAAACATATGATAAATGAACAAATTTATCAGCTGTTTAACTTCAAGTATAAAAAAATGTATTTACTCAGGCATATGGTACACAGACCAATGTCAAATGACTTCAGTAAATATCCACTTCCCTTTTATGCACTCATATGATCAGCAGAAAAACACGACTGTGTCAAGTTAGGTGGGGCAATTGTTTTTCTTCCATATGAAAAATAAAAATCAGCAGTGAAACAAAAAATATGAGTAATTTAGTCTATTTTCAGGATATCTTATGTAGGACATGCATGGTCAGTGCATCTCCTCCCAATTGCAAAATGGTAGCTTGCTAGTGGCTTAAGAGATCCCCACAGGTAACATTACATATGTTAAGGGCATACATCTAACGGCACCTTAGATTTTATGCTGTTCATCAGCACACTTTATTCAAAGGCTGAAGGAAGTCAAAAATTCTACACTTTATGTATTATGCAATTTAAGTTGTCTTACTGAACCTGTCATTTCTATTAACTTTCTCCTGTCTCAACTGATCAAAAATGAGACGCACCCTCTGTTGGTGAAGTCTTAATAGCATAGCATAGAGGCATTCACAAATGTAACACAGATGTACACATAGACAAACATTTTGCAAGCACACACACTCTTGAATCTGGAGATCCACAGGGGCTGATCCCTGAAGGCCAAAACAATGTTAGCTCAGCTGACGCAGGGAGTGACTCATTCTCATTGGCATTAATGCAAAGTCACTCATGTAGTCAGTCTCTCTCCCTCTCCTTCTCACACACATGCATGCACACACAATTGGGAGGGTCTATTCACTTTCAACGCAATGACACAATTCAAAATCTGAAAATGATGTGCTACAAATAAGTCTCTTCTGTTCTCTGTTAAGAGATGGAGAGTGAAGGCTCCACATGCAGGGCTTAACCTGGTTATGGAAGTAGCGGGTGCTTTCACTGTGCCAATTATAGCGAAGATCTCAAGATCTCATACTCTAATGCACAACTCAGTGACTGACAATATTCTACTAAGGTGGCCAGGGACTTAACACCAGGGTCAATGCCTAATCTCTACAGCTAAACACTGGTGAGACCCAGCAGTTTCCTGGGATAACGATAGTTATGACTGACGTATTTTAAGTATCTGTATATAATATGATATACTCTACCTCTACTGTGAGCCATTACTTGCTTTCTACATAGCTGGGTAAACAAAACTACTAAATGAGTAATTACTGAAACTCTTGTTTCTGCTAAGAAGGTTTCCTTGTGGCCTCCCCTACAGCTCTCATTCTTAAGAATGAAGTTCCCTCTCAGTAAGAAGCCATTGTGTTGCAAATCAAACACCTAAATTTGTTGGAGATTCAAGTGTTCAGTTTTCTTAATGGCCTGTAATATGAAACTAAGACACTTTCACTCTCAAGCAGGAGAGAAGATATTTTAATCTGTCAACTCTATATAGATAAGTATCCTAGTACTTTTCAGTGGGACTCTTCCATAGTCAGTAGTTTTCCACTGTCCTTGGGTAAATCTGAGCTGCCTGTCTAAACTGGCTAGAACTGGTAAAGTTAGGGCAGAATTCCCAACTCTGTTGTATTTACAACACTTTGACTCAGACATTTGGTTGAAACTGCACTACATGTCTGTGCTGAGACCAAAATTTATAGCAGTTTGCAAGAAGATTGATGCAATGTCCCTTGCAGTTTGCAATAAAAAGTTTTCCTCTGTAGTCCTGCTGAATGTGTGAACAATTCCTGTGCCCTGTCAAGACTGACTCCAACAATTTGGCATGACAAGGTTCTTATATCCATCAAGTGATTGTAAATAAATGCTCTAACTGAATCAGTTTCAGACCACCCTTAAACTAAAACCAAAAGCATGTCTATGTGATTCATACATCAAGAGTTCTGTTCTGTTTTCAAATGGTAATGCATTGTGTCTGTTCTGGATGTGGGTGTCACTCAATATCTCAAGAAGAGGGTTCCAAACTCTGGATACTGGAAATTGTTGATTGTTGAATTTTGTAACAAAATTCTTATATTGATCAATTATATTCAAGCCTTACCTGAACAAGGATCATGTTCAGCTTTCCAATGTACACCTTTTCTTTCTAGAAGTAAAATGAATAAGGCAGAAATTAATATGTTATACAATCAAGAAACTGTTTCACAATGTCCTTATACCTGTCAAACACCTTAAATTATTTCACATCAAACCTCATGACTTTAATTCTAATTAAAACATTAACCAGACGGCCAGTGCCTTCAAGCAACCTATTTAAATAATCCTGTCAGCTAGCAAGGTGCAGCAGCATCTTTTTGTCTGAAATGTATTTAGATCATGGAAAAAACATGTTCAGGATCTATAAGTGAAATGAAAATATGGCAATCACATTAAAAAGACAATACAACAGCATACTATATACTGATGACATCAACCAATTTCCCAAACTACAGTAATTAAACAGTGAAAGAAGTACAGTGCACTGACAACTCTGTTTATCAAGGTCAAGCATGAGTAAAAATCTTCAGCACACATCATTGCCAAAACATGTTTTTCATGATATTTACAATTCTGGCTAATTAATTTTATTAAACAAATTAATTAACTTAATCATTAATGTTATCATTGTGAACTTCCATGGTATCAAGTGCAGGCCTAGCATTAGTGTGCTACTACAATCCTCCCCAAATCTTGATTTAATTTTGATTTCAATTCAAAAGTTCAACTCACCTCTACATTTGTTGCATCCGATGAAGTCTTGATAATGAGACCAACAACATACTTTTTAATACCTGCAAGTAAACAAAGACACCAGGAGAGTGACACTGTTAGTCTGCACCAAGAAAACATTAAAAACTAAACACATCCTGAAATGAGTTGCCTGAACCACATTACTCAATGACCCTAATACAGTCTATAGGCACAGAACTAGCCTAATCTGCCAATCCTATCCCAGTATATTAGTAGTCTAAAAACAGGTACACTTCTCCATATATATTTATATATATTCTTGCAATTCCAGTTGGTAGATACATGAATGTGGATTGCAACTGCCACTGAATTTCTGCAGAGCAGTCAACGAAAGGATTTCAAATATTTCAGTGGAAGTTACAGTTCCCCAAATGTTTTCAAAGGCAAAGTCAAGCTCCTCATTGTGAGCAAAGCCCCTTGAAAATTGTGTTTTCAGCTCCCTCCTATTTTTTTCTAGGTTGTTGCTGTACTGAAGTCTGAGCATATTATGTGGTAGGGTGTAGTGGGCGAGCCGGAAACAAGGCAATACTCTGACACAAGGGGGGAAAAGACATACTTGCCGGTCGCCCTGCACTGGGTTTGCCACGTGAACAAAAGTCAGGCATCTACGGTCAGAAGTGGGGAAGTCTTAGGTCAATGAAAAAAAAAATTGAGGAAAAAAAAGAGGGGGTACAAAATCAACTAATTTGAAAAAGAAAAAAAAAAACATAATTACCGGTTAATTGCCCAAGGTAAAATCTTTAAGATAATAATCAAAATTTTGAATTAAAACTATAAACCTATTTTGTCCCACTGTCTTTAAAATTCTCATATTGCTGAAAAGTGCAAAGAAGGTCTTAAATCAGTAGGTGGCAACAAAGGACAATAAATTTTGGTTAAAAAATAAATAAATAAATAAATAAATAAAAATGTTGAAATGGGATGGATCAGAACTGGAAATAAGGCAACAAAATTGTCCTAAGAGGATTCAAATACCTTAAACCTTTTATTTTTATCAAAGCTATATAAAACTGAAATATACTGTATGTATTGAGCAAACTCAGGTCATTCCTATCCCATTATCTTATCCTTTAAAAACTGAATTTACTTTTTAACTACCTCAGACAATGTCCATAACAACCTGCCATTTTTCCAAACAGAAACTTGATTTGACATTTTTCAGCAAGGTAAGCAAGCAGAGAGACAACAACTTAAACCAGTGTTCCCCTACTTCCCCAAAGATGCCATTCACCCAGCTTTGAAATCAGTATTGGCGTATTTTGGTTGTTTCCTCTCTTAGAAAACTGCTACAGTGCAGAATCCAACCATTCTGCAGCGGCCAGTGGGAGCCAGCGAAGCAGAAAACAAACCAGCATGCTTAGTGGGGGAATACTGCTCAACTTGGCAACGGCACGTCACAACAGTTATAAGGAGGGGCTAATACTGCCACAATTCAAGCATCTTGTGATTGGTATCAAGCACAAGTGTGCCACAATGAAAGAACTTACCTTCACATTGATTTCTGGGAAGAATCTTCCATCTTGTTTTGATAACCGTTTCCAGAATCTGAAGAGCATAGTACTGTAATGTGCAATGACAGAGCAGCATTAGAAACACACCGTTACAATAACACTGAGTAACAGGCATTGTGCATTTTTAATACAAACCAAAAAACGGTTTGGCTATGAACTGGACCAGTCTGTAATAGCTTCTTTCATGTCTAAATTGGACTGGACTGAACCATATCCTTCATGCAGTTTTTGTAGTATGCAGAGCATTCATATTTAGTTCCTTTTTTAAATCTCTACAAGCAATAAGCTGGAACACTGCAGAAGTCCTGCTGTTTCTTCCAGCATCACACCAGAAAGCAAAAGACAGTAGACAGATAAAACAATCAGTTAATATATCTCGGCTCTAATTGCTCCGAGGCTGAGTCTAATGGTCTTGAAGATATAACACTGTCTACACATTATGTGTTTCTCTACCAAGTATAGAGAAATTGTAAGACTCAAGTTTTCCTTATTCTCAAACAGAGATCATGGTTCAATCCAAATCATGTCCAACACAGGGTGTGCCTAATTAGAGTAAGTCCTGATGTCCCCTTTAACTGGTGTGTCTTGTAAGGAACAGCAAGACCAACCACAGGTTAAGCCCTATGTTAATCCTTGAGTGCTCTATAGCCAACTATGAAAACAAAGATTTTTAAAATTATTTTCATAAGTCAGTGCACTTATTTATCTACTGTTACTTCAACTGTTTCAACTGTAGGGATCATCGATTCAAGATTACAATGATTTAAAAAAACAAAACAAAACAATGAATGAGATGCATTAGAGGATGTTATTAAAGCAGGAGGTGGGGGTGGGGGGTCAGGTCAATAATTTGCTACAAACAATGGATGCTGGGAAGATTAAAGGTGAAATCCCCTAACTGGCACACTGGCTGCACACAAATAACAGGTGTCATTTGTAGCACAATAAACAATTTCTGGAGAGTTTCTGTTTCACCTTTAATTGCCACGCTGTACACAAAAACACCACAAGAGGTAGAAAGAGAGAAGCTATCGGCAGGTGAACTGCCAAATGCCTTGCAACTTTTCTTTGCTGCCAAAAGTACATCATTAAAAGGTTTTGGCTGAAGTTTTAAGGAGAAAAAAGAGGGGAGGGGAGTAAGGAGGAAGATGCACTATAAAGAGGGGTGGGGGTAGAGCCATGATCCCTACAGGTGAAATAAGAGTCGTCAGTAGAAGGTCTTTCTACAATCGGTCCTCCTGACTGCAGCCTGCACCCTCCCTCTGTCCAATGAAACAGATGCAATAGAAACGGATGAACAGAATTCAGTCAAAGGGAATTTAAAAAGGGTAGACCTTGTGGAGGCCTGCCGTCAAAGCCTAGCTGTGTCAAGATGCACAGGATGACACACCCCTTTTCTTCCTATTACAAGCCATAAACATAACGGAACATTATGATTAATATCAAATAGTCACAGCTTGAATTAATTACATTTCTTCACATGTTATCATTATTGAAATGATAAAGAACAAAGCCAAATGTTCTTAAAGTGCTTTTAAATTATGCACTTTTAAAAACAAAAGAAACAAGGTGAATACAGAATTCAAGGTGTTTACCTTTTTTTCCTCTTTTCCTCTAATGCCCTCATTTTTTGGCAAATTACAAATTTAAAACTACAACAAATACTGTTGGTAGATGAACTCAGACATTAGTAATGAAATGTAAGTGTTAAAAGCAATCTTACAGGCAAGCAAAAAAGAAAAAGGCAAATGTCATCAACACTTTGAGGAAGTCTTAGATGCATTGCACTCTCATTATTTCATACTGAAGTACATACACTTTCCATGGCAGGGCATTATACTGTGACTTGACAATGAATGCGGCTCACTAATATTAAATAATATTGCCAGTTTTTTTTTTTGCTTTGTGAATACAGTTGTGAGAATCCCTGACTGCTATTGAAGACTGAACCACTGGGTTCACTGTTCACAGGCAGTTTGCTTTATCAGCTGTATCGGTGCAGGGGAGGGGCACCATGAGCATTTAACTGCAGACACTGGGGACAGGATCCTAAATTAAGGACCTCTCATATAACAGATGAAAGAAGTGGGAAAATAAAGGCCTACAGAGACTTCATTTCAAGACTGAAAATTGGTCCAAAATTTTAAATGATGGGACTTGTAGGTTCAATAATAATGGTTGAAATGAAAGAAATACATTCCCATCCAAATCCAACAAGGCAAAACCTTAAAAGGCCTGTTTGTGATTTAGATTAGATCAATACCACAAGGAGTTTACACGCAAAGTTCACTGTCCCTCTGTTAGGTTCCAGCAGAATTTATTTTATCAAAAGGAAGGAGGTCCTGCATAGCTCAAAGGGTACAGCATGGCACTAACACCACTAGGACTCAGTGTTTGGTTTCAACAGGGACCACATGCTCTCACAGTGTGTGCACATCCAGGGTACTGTAACAGGGTTTCTGCAGAGTTTCTTTCCAGAAAGTCTATTTCAAAGCTTTTTTAAAAATGTTTTAATGCTACCAAGAATGCAATACAGATCTGATTTAAGAAAAAACAAGAAAACAGAGTGGAGTAAATGATGACTTCGCAATCCAACACAGCAGAATCTATTGTAAACACAATGATGCAAAATAACATCTCTGGTTAAGAGACATGTCTAAATGCTTCCAAGTGCAAAGTGGACTATAAATGCTTCAGCTACTCACACTGATGGATAATACAGTGCACAATCAAGAAGTGTAAAAACTCAGTGATGTAGTTTTAAGACAAAAGACAAAGAAGGGGCTATTTTCAGTTGATGAACATCATCCCAATAGGAACAAACCAAGGGAGGAGCTCTTGGCAGTAAAACATACATACATATGACAATGTTTACTACTTGCTGTCCTCCAGCCACTGCTATAGAAATTTGCACTTCCCCATTTAATAATGTTAGTGACCTTCTTTGGCTTCCTTTAACTGACAATGGTGGATTAGTTAACTTGCCATCAAATCAATGAGCAGATGTGTTGACCTGGTTGGATAACTAACAGTCAACATGTCCTCTGTCTGTGTTTACAGTCCTTTTCAATGGTTCCACTTGTTCTCTTAATTACCAGTCAGCCTTACTGGAAATTACAGAAATTTAATGTGTAATTATGCTATTGTTAAACCTGGGTGCTATCTTTACATCATTTGGGGTCTAAATGATTAATAGGGACAAACATTTTTAGAACAGGTCCAGTATTGAGCAAGACTGCTTCGGCTGGCAGCCGCGAAACAGGCTGCAATATTGGGGGCAATTGCGCCTGTCAAAGTACGTTTACTAAGTGCTTGTTCTTGCCATTGGCAGGCTCATATTGTTACTATAAGTGTCTGATATGAAACAACCAAAGTCTCCCTGAAGGAGCAGTCTCACTTTGAAATCTCGCAAGTGAGTTGCTGCAGGAAGACAACAGTGGAAAAATTAGTGAGAATTGAAAAGAGTAGTGCTGGACGGGAAGATGAATAACTTTTACATAACATTAAGCTATGCTTATTATTACGCATATTGTATTGTATTCAGACATTTAGCAGTGCTAAATTCCTCAAATGAAGGGTGGGGTGGGACTTTTTTGTAATGCAGCAAAGCCCTCTGTATGCTATGAACATAAAAATTTACCAAATGACATTTGTACATTCAGTATGTTTCACCAGACCATACTATGATCTAGTGTTGTGATTTTTTTTTTTTTTTTTTTTTTTTTTTCTGATACCATACATCTCTTCCTCAAAGCATAAAGATGTGTCTTTCCACCAATGTTATCTAGACTGAAGCAAGCTTACTTTGGTGTTCATGTTCTGGGAGAACTCCAGTATGGTGTCCACTCTTGTCCAGGCATCTGGGTGCTCTTTCAAGTGTGTCAGCACCTCTTGTGCCATTCGTTGCTGTAATGCAGAAATGAGTGCTCTTAAACGTAAAGTATACAAGACAAAATATATATCCTGATGGGTCCTATCACACGTTGTACAAAAATGGATATCGTCATTTCTAGCCTTGTTGGTGGTGCTGTGACAATCACTGACCATTTTGTAAATTTGTCACTGCCAGGCATAGTCCTTTAACAAGTAGACCAGGACAACCTATTTGTGGTCAGGTGTTGGATAAAAGTAAACTTGAAATATGCAGAAAAAAATCCTGACAAATACCTTGACAGAAATTACATATATTTTCCCATTTGTTTCAAAAGGTACTCATTTTGTAATCTCCTGATATATACAACCCAGATCCAAAAAAATACCTTACAGCACTTATAAAACATTTTTTTATCTGCTTCATTCCTTACCTGTGGTCCCACCCCATGATATAGACAGTTCACCACATTATCCAGCAGGTTGATATCCAGTTTCTGGTTGAAGTCCAGCAGCTGCTGTGCTGCATGGTCTGCTAACATTGTCATAATTGCTGGCATAGAGCTCTGCAAGGACAGGAGAGGGAGGGGTTGGTGAAAGCACAGAACACTTTCAACAGGCAAAGTCATGTGAACGGTGTGTTTAGAAACAATTCCAAACAGCTGACCATGTTACAAACACTCCCTACGCCCCACCGAAGCTCAGTCACTCTAATTAGTTATGCTCATGTTGTCACAAGCCTAACAATGTCCAATAAGTGCAAAAAGTAAAAGAAAGCTGTGTCAATTGTTCTTTTAGACTGTGCCATATTGCGCAATTTGGCAGCAATGGACGATAGTATTTCTGTCTGTGTCAGAAGGCAGGATTTAAACCTGGGACTCCTGTAGCACAGCCAATTTAGCTATTAATTCCCTAATTAATTATCTCTTAATTAACTTAACTGAATTATCTCATCCCTCTGGTTTGATTCCCAATACATGAACTATATAAACTCGCATATCTCAACAAAAGCTTTGTTTAGGTGATAGTAAATAAGTATAACACTATTGCTGCACTGCCACAAACTAAGCAAAACCTGAACTGCAACAGCTACCACCTCATGCAAGAAGCAAACGGCAATGTGTTTCACCAAGCCTCTTAACAATGTACTGCGCACTCATAGTAGTTTCTAAATTAAAATCGGCAGACAGCCCAAACGGTCCAATAGGTTCTTCTAAGAGCACTACCCGCGATCATAATAAGGTTAACCGAGCCACGTGCCGGATATACTAGGCGACGTCACGTTGTTTACATCTGCAAGTAAGGAGAGCTCACTCCTCCAAACAGTGACCGCGAGGAGGCTGCAAGCGGCGGCTGTGCAAACCGAAACAATGAATGGACGCCACTCACGCAAACAGCATGCACAAGCAACCGCCTCACAGAAAACTGCTAACGCTGATAAGCACTTAAGCCATTAAGGTTTCCAATAACTTTCCCCCCCCCTTTTTTTTTTTTAGCAGGCTAGTTAAGGTTAGAGACTGTCCCCCTGACAACCAGGCAACGCTTCAACCACTCCCACCGAGGAGACGGTGGACGGATGGCGCGCACACATCAGTTTTACACAGTATATCATAATAAAAACATAAATGCAACATCACTGTTAAGACGAGAGTTGTCAATTTATCTTGCAACCCGCCACGACACCGGCCAACGCCACATGATGGGAGTCCTCTTCCCAGTCATAACTTGGTCGGATTCTACTTTATGGACGCGTGATATTCCGTAAAATAAAGTTAACGCTGGCTACTGCTAAGCGCCTAGCAACATCAACTTGACATCCGCTCACATCACGCACACGAGTGATGTTGCCGTAGTGGGAGAGGCACGGATTTAATCAAAACGCCGCTGGATTTGTTATTTATCTGCAATGCCACACTCGGAAGACGCACCGTCGATGAGATATGCATTAAGTTAGTTATTACAGCAGCTTCTCTTAAAGGCTAGCTAACGTTAATCCTTACAAGTGCAACTAATGTTACCGTTGTGCTAAATGCTAGCTAGCAAGCTATCGGTGGCTATTCGCTCATGTCACTGATGTTATCCCTTGTATTATAAAACGTATTTTCAAAAAACACCATGGAAGACTAACTACATATTACACAGCCAAAGTAAAATACTTTGTAATAGCGTATAGAAGTGAACCCAAGTCATTATAGCATGGTTGGTTTGCACTGCAACCCAGTTACCTACCTAAAGTCCGAGGCTCTGACTGAAAAGAGTGGCGTTTGCCAAAAAAGATTTAAGATTATAATGAGTAATTCTGTGATCACTGTAGATTGGAAGAATATTTCCTATCTCTGCAAACGTTGACTATCTCCAATTCCAGCAATGAGTGATGTCTGGCTGATAAGAACCACAGATGTGGACTCCAAAACTACAATCACGGCAAGCTCAGGAATATGTCACTCCGATACATTTTACGAAACAAAATAAACCTTGATTCACAAATTAATTCTTTACTTAAATAATTTTGCAGCGGGGCGGTATGGAGATGGTGTGCCTGCGCCTCCTCTCCTCTCTCAAGCAACTAACTCGTAACCGGTTGAAACCGGTTCAGACTGGGAGATTCCATCTCGGTTTAGTTTTCAGCCGATGGCGCCGCGGAAAGTTTGGACTGCGGCTACGCCCACACCGCCCTGCGATTGGCCGCGTCTTTGATTGAGACTTCCTAGCCCCTATCCTATTGGTTGAATAATCTGTCCGTTTATTTCAATTCGCTCAAGCGCCCACGCTACTACTCCGCCCGTGGAGAAAAAGAGGGCAGACTCCCATGCAGAACGGACTTCGATGACTCCACTTAACAGAATGGCAAATAGCCCGGCCACCACTATTTTTATTACTATCTCTTAGAGCTGATGCATGTATTGCAATACATTTAACTACTCTGTAGTATCAATGCCGAAAACGTAATATGGCGATTGCCAAAGTCATGGCGTTTTATGCATTTATTTACACAGCGTCACTCGTGTGTGTTCTGCCACTTCTGAATTTGATATTTCCGGAAACAATAATAGGTGTTTCATTCACGTACAGTGCTGTGTTGAATGCTCACGATAAAGCCACAATTACCAATCCTTTGCCTGTTGCTTGTAAGCTGGTAATTTTCCACCAGCCACGAGTGGGAGTGGTTACATGATCGTGAACGCACGGGGTTAGAAAATGGACCTGAAGGAGAATTTGTCTCCCGAATGAGAAATATTGCACACAGAGGACATTAGAGCTGAATAATGGCAACGACTACACAGAAATCTATTTGCAGTATACCCGTTTTACTAATTGGAAAGCAATACACCCCTATGCGCAGCTGTCAATTGAGGATGCAAACATGACAGCGTTTTTGTTTTTTTTTATTTTTTTTTTCTGTCGTCACGTGACCCAGCGCGCTGCTTGATGGAAAAATACTGGATTTGGTGTGTAGTAGAGACAGTAGACAACCTAGTAAAGTCATTCAGAGAGGATTTTTAGAAGGGCGTTTGAGGCTTTGCCCAGCAACACTGCCCTTCATGTCTTTATGTTTCTGAGATTCTCATAATGCAAAACTGAAACAAATATAGATCATGCACATAATTTGAAATGTTCAGACAAGTGAATTACTCTTTATGCAGTGTCATCTCATTCATGGCTGGAGTGCATAACCTGTATTTGAGTTCAAAAGCAAATCATTATGTTCTTTCATGTTTTAATACTGCTCTTTGATGTGGGAATGCAAAATAAAAATGTGATCATACTTTGTGTTGCACACCGATCATCATAACTTAATGTAAACGCACCCTCAAGTATATTATGAGTGCAATTACATTATGAAAGTCACAGCAATTCATAATGTGCTGCAATGTCCATGGTGTAATGCAAGTCATAATGTGTTAAGATGCAGGTGAATCATAATAAGATCCAAGTAAATTGTTTCTGAAGATCATGCATTTTTTTTTCTTTCCACAAAGCAGCATATACTGCAGAATTTCCAGTCATATATGTAAGTTATCTATTACCTTAGCTGTTATGTTTATGCACTGTTGCCTTGCTGGTTACCTGAGATCCTTAGACTCTTTGAGGTCACAGAGAAAGCCAATATCTGAGCCTTTGGTCACAAACAAACACCATTTCAAATCCCTTTAGCTTTGTGTTTCATAAATGCTTAACACCCCATTTGTTTATCTTCCGGACTGTCACATTTCTAGAATCTCCTGCTCCAAGAGGAGGAAAACACATTTTACAGACCAAAACAAGTCAGCCTACTTTCCAGGAACCAGTCTTTGAATGACCTCTGTCTCAGGTTCAAGTTGACAAGAGATATAGGGAAATAATAGTTGATATTGTCAGTATTTCATATGCACCAACAAACTTTCTCACAGTCAGATCTCTCATGCTGTTTTCGAAAGTAAATAATTAAATGCCAACAAAAACGATGAGCACAGGCATGACAATATGCAAATTAGTGGGTGTGTGCGTAGGTGTGTGTCTGTGTGTGCAGTGGTGGTGGAGGTGAAGGGAGAAACTTACTTGGTGCGAATATTGTTGTTGGCCCAAGATCTCTCAGCTACAGCCCCCAAGTACTCATACTCCAGACAATTTAAAGCTTTTCCCCCATATAAAAAGGTGTGGATCGTAGCCTCAAGGACAACAAAATAATTTTGTTTCTGAAAAGTCAGCTGGCTTTGGGCCCTCACTGCACTGACTTTCTCTCTTGCTTCAGTGCTGGAATTCAGTGTTACACATGTGTGAGATTTGGAAGTGAACAACCTCACTCAGGATTAGGCTCGCCAAATCTTGTTCTGTCTGGTCGAGACAGGCCAGGCCATTTACATACATTATCATTGCATCACACCAGGGGGCTGACCCTTGTGTGCCAGTCAACTTAAAAACTTGAACTCCTTCCACAACAATCAACTCTAATTTGTTGTGCTGCTTAGCTCACCCTGTTCTGGTGTGGTTCTCCCTGCATGCTGAATGTTAAGTTAAGGCAAGAATGCCTGTCATCTCAAGAGGAAACGTGGGAACATTCTGTGTTTTTGCAAGTTTGTGCATAAGTTTGAAATGTATGATATTAACAATGTGACAACAAAAAGAAACATCATTTTTAGTCCGATGCAGGAAATGAATGTATCTGATCACATGGTTACTGGATGATACTTGATGATTCTGCAATAATTTCTATTTATTAATGCCACGGGAGGAAAACACACAATTGCCTGTAGCCTGTTACTCCAGTCATGTTAATGTGTAAACAAATAACAGCGCCATCCTGTGTCCCTAGTGTATGAAAGTGCAGAATCTGAAATGTAAGTCTGGTGCGCCCTCTGCTGGACAAATTAAAACCATGTGTTTGCCTGGACTGAATGCCTCCACAGCAATTTCACAGAAATAAAACTGAAAGTTAAGTCCAAGTCTATCTTTTTTGCAGTTGCACAATTCATAACGAGGAAAATGAGATTTAAATTTAACATGGTTCACATAAAAATGAAAAAAAAAAAAAAAAAACAAAAAAAAACAAGACATGACAAAATATCACAAATAAAATATGTATACATAAAACACAAAGCACACCTCCTACAATTCACATATGCAAACAAATGCATTCACTCAGACATTAGTCTCGCACAGCCATATTTTGAAATAGTGTTGGGGGAACTTGTTTTGGTGTTCCCTGGACTCGTTAAAACCCCAGATGATTTTATAGCTGTATCTCTTGCAAAAGTCATTAAATCGATATCACAGAAGCGTGTGTGAAGTGGAGTGGATCAGTATGTTTGTACACACTGGCTCAGAGGTTGTTGCTGTTATTGCTTCATGTAACAATAGGCATTTTGCAAGTAACACAGATAGCGGAATGGGGATGGCGGCGACTACAACCCCTGAGTACAACTACTTAGATATACAGAGTGTCATAACTAAAACACAATACACCAGATTTCACCCATGGGGCATCAAAGAGACCAATGCGAGAAGCCCATGTTGGCTCATATCTTAAAAGCAGGTCTGTACTGTAATGTGGTGTGAGGACATGAAGAGCCTTTGTAGACAAGCAGCTGAATATGAAGTTAACTGTAGGTCAGTGAAAGAACACACACAACACTCTTCATCAAGTTGAGATTTATTGAGAGCCCAATATCGCCATTTTCAATCTCAAAGGGCTTCACATGCACACGTGTTTACAAGAAACAGGACAAACCCCCTCTTATTCCAGGGGAGGGGAAAAAAACAACTAAAAAAGCTGAATGAGGAAAATGACACAAATCTTGGGAGGGAATACAGTAAGAGGTGACTTTGTTCCAGGCCAGACATATCTGCAATACATGACAACAAGAGTGAGCAAATTATACTTATTATACCTTTCCATTATACATATACATGTATACTTATACATAATACTTGTGAGGCAAATGGAGCACAATATGGCAGACTATGTGACAAAAGAAGAAAAAGCGAGCCTAACCCTGTCTCCACCTCCATCATTACCACAAGTTTCAATGATCTTGACATTGGCTACAAAATACGAAACACGCACTTTCTTTGATATCACAATACAGTGTCTTGCAGGGAGAGCGCGGTTGGAGTTGGAGTGCAACTCTGACTGTATTGTTTCAGCGGTTGCGTGGCATGGTTCCCTCAAGGCTGGACAAAACCAAGACAACCCCAAAAAGAAGCACTTATGTGGGCTTTGCACAAAGTTGCTCATCTTAAATAGCGGGTGCTGTCCATGCACCTGTCTCCGCCTCCATCATTAGCACAAGTTTCAATCATATTGAAACTGCAAAACAACCCACTCACCACCATAATGTGCCAATTCATACAGGCAATTGCGTTATGATGAGGGCCCAACCGCACTCCTGCCAACCCTTTGTTGATGCAAAACAATGCCACCGTGTGGCCCATGAAAAAGCTGTTGGTCTGCAGCAATTATTTCCAAGCAAAAGTTACCAAACAGCTACCCCAACAACACCACTTTCTGCTAAAAAAATACTGGGAAATGCTTGTGGTAAGGTGGCTATCATGGGACGTCATAAGAAGGTCAGTGCATATGTTCACATGCACAAGCTCTTTCAATGCAGAATCATACCCCAACTTCATAGCACTTTCTTTGATATCGCAAGACAGTAGCTAAAGTTAGAGTGCAATTCTCACTGTAGCTTTGGATATGTTTGCATATGCTGCAGTGTTCAGAAAAACAAGCCCAACAAGAAGCACTTTCTGAATTCAGAGCTCAAGTCGATGCCTGTGTTAGGGTAATTATAGTGACTTACATTTTATCATACGTTTTTATCATACATTTTATCGAGTGCAGATGATTACACTGCTGTTTTCAACCCAACCAAGACCCCAACTTTATAGCACTTCCTGAGTCTTGCAGGAAGAGAGTTGCCAAATTTGGAGTGTAACTCTGACTGAATGGGGTTTCTGGAGGACCAGCACAGTCGGTTGCGTGGCATGGTTCCCCCGAGGCTGGCCACAACCAAGACAACCCCAAAGAGAAGCACTTATGAACACAACAATCATCAGTGCTTCCATTTGAAGTTGTCTGGGTGCACTTCCATCCAAACACTACTTTGTGAAACAGCCTGGTCAGTTGCATGAGTCAAGTAAAACTACCAACACGTAGCACTTACTGAATGCAAAGCACAAGTTAATGCTCCAGTTAGGGTAATACTGATGACATGAATGAAAAAAATACTCCTCTCCTCTGGAGTATCCACTTGCTGAATGTTCAATGATGTTTTCCAATCGGCTCCTTCTTTGAGCAATGCAATTTTTTAGTCGGTTGCGTGGCATGGTTCCCTCAAGGCTGGCCACAACCAAGACAACCCCAAAGAGCAGCACTTATGAACACAACAATCATCAATGCTTCCATTTGAAGTTGTCTGGGTGCACTTCCATACAAACACTACCTTGTGAAACAGCCTGGTCAGTTGCACAAGTCAAGTAAAACTACCCCAACAAGTAGCACTTACTGAATACAAAGCACAAGTCAGTGTTCCAGTTAGGGTAATACTGATGACATGAATGAAAAAAATGCTCCTCTCCCCTGGAGTATCCACTTCCTCATTGTTCAATGATGTTTTCCGGCAGGCTTCTTCTGTGTCATAGCTTCACGCAGGCTGTGGAAGTTGTGGCCTTTGCACAAAGTTACTCATCTTAAATAGTGGGTGTTGTTCACGACTGATTTTTCTGGAAACCAGTGAACATATTCCACATGAAATGGGATAAGAAACGTAGTTTTATCTTTTGTAATGGATCAGAAATATAAAACAAAAAATTGCAGAATCACATGCAGGTAGATTTTTCTGAAAAGTAGAGAACATTTTGTTCATTAGTGGCCACGTGATATATATACAGTACAGGCCAAAAGTTTGGACACACCTTCTCATTCAATGTGTTTTCTTTATTCTCATGACTATTTACATTGTAGATTCTCACTGAAGGAATGAAAACTATGAATGAACACGTGGAGTTATGTACTTAACAAAAAAAGGTGAAATAACTGAAAACATGTTTTATATTCTAGTTTCTTCAAAATAGCCACCCTTTGCTCTGATTACTGCTTTGCACACTCTTGGCATTCTCTCCATGAGCTTCAAGAGGTAGTCACCTGAAATGGTTTTCACTTCACAGGTGTGCCTTATCAGGGTTAATTAATGGAATTTCTTGCTTTATCAACGGGGTTGGGACCATCAGTTGTGTTGTGCAGAAGTCAGGTTACTACACAGCCGACAGCCCTATTGGACAACTGTTAAAATTCATATTATGGCAAGAACCAATCATCTAACTAAAGAAAAACGAGTGGCCATCATTACTTTAAGAAATGAAGGTCGGTCAGTCCGGAAAATTGCAAAAACTTTAAATGTGTCCCCAAGTGGAGTCTCAAAAACCATCAAGCTCTACAGTGAAACTGGCACACATGAGGACTGACCCAGGAAAGGAAGACCAAGAGTCACCTCTGCTTCTGAGGACAAGTTCATCCGAGTCACCAGACTCAGAAATCGCAAGTTAACAGCAGCTCAGATCAGAGACCAGATAAATGCCACACAGAGTTCTAGCAGCAGACCCATCTCTAGAACAACTGTTAAGAGGAGACTGCGCCAATCAGGCCTTCATGGTCAAATAGCTGCTAGGAAACCACTGCTAAGGAGAGGCAACAAGCAGAAGAGATTTGTTTGGGCCAAGAAACACAAGGAATGGACATTAGACCAGTGGAAATCTGTGCTTTGGTCTGATGAGTCCAAATTTGAGATCTTTGGTTCCAACTGCTGTGTCTTTGTGAGACGCAGAAAAGGTGAACGGATGGATTCCACATGCCTGGTTCCCACTGTGAAGCATGGAGGAGGAGGTGTGATGGTGTGGGGGTGTTTTGCTGGTGACACTGTTGGGGATTTATTCAAAATTGAAGGCACACTGAACCAGCATGGCTACCACAGCATCCTGCAGTGACATGCCATCCCATCCGGTTTGCGTTTAGTTGGACGATCATTTATTTTTCAACAGGACAATGAGCCCAAACACACCTCCAGGCTGTGTAAGGGCTATTTGACCAAGAAGGAGAGTGATGGAGTGCTGCGGCAGATGACCTGGCCTCCACAGTCACCGGACCTGAACCCAATCGAGATGGTTTGGGGTGAGCTGGACCGCAGAGTGAAGGCAAAGGGGTCAACAAGTGCTAAACACCTCTGGGAACTCCTTCAAGACTGTTGGAAAACCATTTCAGGTGACTACCTCTTGAAGCTCATGGAGAGAATGCCAAGAGTGTGCAAAGCAGTAATCAGAGCAAAGGGTGGCTATTTTGAAGAAACTAGAATATAAAACATGTTTTCAGTTATTTCACCTTTTTTTGTTAAGTACATAACTCCACATGTGTTCATTCATAGTTTGGATTCCTTCAGTGAGAATCTACAATGTAAATAGTCATGAAAATAAAGAAAACACATTGAATGAGAAGGTGTGTCCAAACTTTTGGCCTGTACTGTATATACACACTTTTTTTTTTCAAATGTGTTGCTTTTCCTTACAACAACCTCTCAGGTTCATGCACACAATATATTTTTTCATGTTTTTATTCAGACAACAATTTTTTCACATTCAATTTCATAACTTTACAACTCAGTTATATTCCTATCAGCATTGCTGTTTTTTTTTTTTTTTTTTAAGTAGATGCAAATATTTTTGAAAATGCTATTTTCATGCGTGTAAGTTATTTGACCCAAACTGACTCTGTAGTTTATATCATGCTGTTTGTTTTAACCTCATTTTTTTCTCTATCTCTGATGCAATTACAAAATCACATGCCTTATAGATTCCTTTTCGGAAAGTGTGCATCAGGAAAAAATTTATTAATTTGTTTTGCCATTATTCTTACTGCCTTAAATCGCTAGGTTGGAAAGCCTTTTTCTAACCAGACAACACCAGAGAGGACAAAGGCTTTCATCCATCTTTTTTGGAAACTGGAAACTGTTTATAAATTCACTGATTCTCATTCTCACAGTGATTTTTCTGCAACATCACCTCCTTGACGAATTTTTGAGGTGATTACCAAGAAAGCTTTTTTGCCTTTGCCATCAGGAGGTCATGAGAGTGTGGATACCTGACAGGAAATGACACTGAATCCACATTTTTGCCAAGATTTGGGCTTTTAAAGGCAGTGGTCTTAAACTTTTGATCAGCTGATGAACAGCCTTTTTTTTTTTTTTTTTTTTTTTTGGTCTCACTTCCATTTCTTCTTTTTGCAGTTTGAAGCTCTACTTAGAACCTTCTTAAGATCCAACAGGGCAAAATGTGAATTCTTGCAATTTCTCAACTGGTCTTAAGATTTTGATCAGGAGTGCATCACAAACGTGAGATAATACACCCAGTTATTCGTTTTTTTCCCATAAAGTGTCCTGTATTAATTAAAGATGACCGGCGTATAAAAAGTAAAACATTTAGGGAATAAAATGAGTTTCAACCAGCAGTGAGGTTATTCTGTTGCTTCCACTTGGATGCACCCTGACCATGATTTTTTTTTTTTTCCCCCTCATTATTGAGCTTGTGGGATTTGTAGTTCCCGCAGTTCTCCCCAATGTTGCTCCAACATTCCGGTGACGTTTGCGCAACGTGATTCCGTGCGCTGGAAACCTCAGCCTCACAGCGACTTCCGCCTGCGAGCTGCAGCGTTGCAGAAAGGTTGCGCACAGGTTTCCTGGGGGATCCCGCTAGTTTGCGAGTTAAATTCACAATTTCATGGAGCATAACGGAGATCATTCCGGCTGGGGGTCTCAGCGGCGAGTGGACGGCCTGGTCAGCAAACACATGGCAGACATCGCTCTGGAGACGCTCCACCAGAGGCTGTCTGCCGTGTCCGAGGAGATGCACAGCCTGGCGGAGCGTGTGACCCGCCGCTCCGGGGAAATCCCCAGGGATGACCCGCGGCCAGCGGATGTCAGCTGTGATGTGGAGACTCTCACCTCGGGCTTCAGCAGCGGGGTCGGGGAAAAGTTAATCTCTGCTCCATCCACAGGTATGATATTTCACTTTAAAACATAAATTGCACAAACATCATAATATTATCCTTTTATTATGATACATATAATACATGTATTATATTACATACGATTTGTCAATCACAACTCTCATCACTGAACATGTCATTTCCATCTCCTTGCGTAATGAAAATTTTGTCTTGTAAAATGTCTACAGTGCAGTTTTTGTGCTGAGCAAACTCGATCACTTGGGAATTTTTCTCAGTAATTTTAAAACAATGATCTCTCTTTATTTTCCACCTGTTATTTCTGTGTCTGTGTTACTGAAGGACTGTTCAGGAATGTTCGACTGAATTGAAGCCTGTTTTTCTTCCACTGTTATGCATGTCACTTTTTCACTTTTATTTGTGTTTTTCCCTCAAGCTTTCTTTCTCAGTCTCAAGGTTTTGTAATTTTTATGTGACAGACTGATTAAAGGTTAAATGTGACATGAAATGGGGTAAGAAATGCAGTTTTGTCTTTGTAATGGATCACAAATATTTAAAACAAAAAATTGCAGAAATGTTTTCTTTTAGAATCACAAACAGGGAGTTTTCAGGACTGGTGTTCTCATCTTATGTGCAATAATGAATTATATTATCCAAACAATAAGCCCTGGCAGTTGTTGCTCCAGCTTTGTCCCTAAGAGTCTTGGCTGTTTGTCTCTTGAATCTTATGAAAAAAAAAAAGAAAAAGAAAAACAGAAAAAGAAATAAGTCATGATGACAGCATCTTACAAGAACCTGCTTAAATTTTCCAACACACTTCTCATCAAACAGTGTTAAATGTAAATCTTTCTCTGTTTTCATAAATAATGTCACAGCTATTTGTATAGATGCTGACCGGTCTGAAAAGGGTTTCGCAGCACCCACATCATCAAAGCAATAAATGGAGAAAATTACACCCACATCCTTAGACTGTCACTGAAGAAAGGACAACCTTCCATTAAACACTTAATACAAAAAAGGCAACAAAATGTGACATAAACAGTATAGACAGCCTAAATATAATAAGAGTGCTGGGGTTAAACATCTGGATTGGCATTCAGTGGATTGTGCAATTCAAATACAGACAAGATCTCAAGAACCAAAAATTCAAGTTAATCTTATTCCAAATTCTGAGCCAGTTGAAAAATTCAAGACTGACCAGATGACCTCATTTTGCAAAAGATTTCTGTGAGCTAATGTCCGAAAACGTCTTCAGCTGATTCTCACACGGACCCTCTCGTCCCGTCAGAAACAGCTGCTCAGCGGAAGATCATCACGCTGCTGCTGGAGATCAAGGAGGAGCAGCAGAGGCAATGGGCAGTGCTGAGGGAGCTCCAGGCCCAGCTGCAGGGCCAGAGCAGCCACGAGGAGGACGAGGAGGTGGAGTCGCTGGACATGGATCTCCCCCTGAAGACCCTGGAGCAGCTGGACGAGATGGAGAAGCTGCTGGAGGACCCGGCCGTGCAGAGGAGGATGGTAGTGTTCAGCTGTGTGCTGTCGTGGTGGCATTACGCTCTTTGATTTGACACTTTTATCATGGTTTTGATATCTTTGTGTCTATCTTAATGGTTGAGGAACTGCCCTTTTAGATTAATACCAATTTGTCATATGTATTTTATCATAGGCAGTCTGTTGTTGACTCTTCAAATGAAAAGCATCCACAATAAGAGATAATCATGTAGTGTAAACAACAGCTCACCAGACACCTCCTTGTTCCTTTTCTTTACATTTTTTATAGTTTATTTTTATGCCAAAGAACAAACCATAAGAATCTGTACACCTTTAGGTGATGTGAAATTCAAAGTATTACTGTAATGCAATTGCAAATACAATCGCACCACTGCTGCACTTCTTGATAAGTCCAATGACCAAAACTCCAATTAAACATAATCTACAAGTGCAGCTGTGTTGAGGTGTATTCGGTTTCAATTTCAGATCATTTTTCACGCCATTTATCGGTTTTTTGGACAGTACAGATGAGAGAGACATTGATGGAAGAAGAGTGAGGCGACAGAGGCCCCAGCACCGATTTATAACCAGCGGGCAAACACACACAGATATTATTTGATCGCTGACAGTCT
Source organism: Myripristis murdjan (assembly GCF_902150065.1). NCBI lineage: Eukaryota > Metazoa > Chordata > Actinopteri > Holocentriformes > Holocentridae > Myripristis > Myripristis murdjan. Next base: position 28,914,970 of record NC_043994.1, read on the forward strand.
TGTCCATTTCCAGTGTGAATCATCTTCAGTGAACATATCAGACCAACAGCAGCACTTTATTGCTTTGGGTCGTCTTCTCACTTTAATTTTTTTTTTCCACCAGTCTGTGTTTTTTCTTTGTTTCTTTTTTGTTTTGTTTCGTTTGCCCTGACTTTCCTGATAGAAATTGAAACATTTCTAATCAGTTTCCCTTGAAAACCTCTGTTTGCACCCCCAAGCACTACATTTTTTTCAGTCATTTAGAAGACTTACACCAGTTACACCAGTTCCAAGTTGGCTGTTACAAAGAACGTGGAGGTGCCTGATGCATAGGCTATGTGTTTACACAATCTGAGTATCACATATCCATCTTGAGGGGATCACCACGCTATTGTGGTGGGGCCGTTTGTGTGTTTCTACGACCCCTGAAGCTATGTTGTCTTGTACTCCTGGTAGGGACGCCCATGTCAGGCAGGTTGAAGAGTAGAGACCAGACAAAGTGTGACTCCTCTGGTCCTCCAGGTTGGGGGTTGGGCTGACACCTCTCCTGGAAAACCTCTTTATTACAGAAACCAGAGGCAGAAGGCCTTATGTGCCACGAGGCATGAAGGATATAGGTCGGTAACAGGAATATCACATATGCCTGCTCACTTTCCACTGCCTTAATTAACGTAATTACTACTGCACTGCCAATGGGCTTGTGGGAGAAGGGCGTGTGCATTACATGTTATTGTGTGAATCCTGCTGATAAGCAGTGCTTGCCAAAAGTTATGCAACAGTCAACTTTTCCCTGAAAACACCTCATATACTGCAGCTGTCACAATTGTTTGACTTAATCTTTGTTGTTGAACTCATAGAACAGGAGCAGACATAATGCGACAAGCACCTTGAGGTTCCTGAGGGGTGAATCCTCCATAACTTCTGTGTCTCTAATCTACAGGCGTCTCACCTGTCACGGATGGGCGGGGCTACAGTCGATGACGCAGTGCGGCGACTCATGCAAGCCGTGCTATCATTTGCCGTTGGCTCCGAGCTGAACTGGGTGGGCCGCGGGCAGAAGAGGAGCTTCAGAAACACGAGCCTCCAAGGCGTCCTTTTCCGTAAGTGGGCACACCAAATGATCCTACAGAATATATTGAAATTAAAAAAATGTAAGACTTAAAGGGACTTTACTTCACTCATTGCATTTTTTTTGTGTTGAGTTATTCACTGGGAGATCACTTGACATGCATGGTCATGAAGCATGGACGAGCATTAAATATCCACACAATGCAAAAATTGAATAGAACAGATTTTAGTGATCAGAATACTGAGATAATGTGGGTCAGTTTGATTTGACTTAAGTTAAGCATAGCATTAAAGTTCCCTGTGTGAAATCAAAAACAGTTTTTACAGACACAGTTTGAAACTGTTTTTATGTCTGTGTTTTCCAAAACACAGACAGAGGAGCTACTTCAGCACACTGAGTGCTTAAAGTGACAACTCTTGTGTCTTGAAACTTTGATGACTCTGCCAATTCATTGACTTCCTTAGTGGTGGTACATTATTGTACTATTAATATGAATTAGCACAAGATGTGATCAGCAGGAGCCAAAATGCAGGTCATTTAGTCTATCCATCAGTCAAAAGATGCTTCTCCATTTCATATTTTGTTCATTTTTTTTTTTTTTTTATTTGGGACAAAGAAAACAAAGCCTTTAAAGTGAAACTGAATATTTGACACTGAAATTACCTGATTTTCAAAATATAGCACCCAGATTCATCAGTATGCCTGAACTCTCTGTCCCTGTCTCTGTCCTGTGATCAACACGTCAGAAGTGTCCGTGTGATGTGCAGGTCCAGTTTCATGAAATGCATAACACTGCTGTCCAACCAAAACCTTGTATCTCCATAAAATCAACTTTTCAGAAACTAAGGAAAACAATATTGTCACTAACTTGACATCTGTACATTTTTCAGTTTGTATAATTAGCTTTTGTAAAAGTTTCTCAACCCCAAGGGGTCGTAAAGGAGCATGTAAATACTCAAATTAGGCCAAAACATGAGAATCACTAAAATTAGAGATACAGCATTTTCACTGGATGTGCCTGTTTGATACTGACACAACAAATCTCCAACTTCTCCTCTGAAATGAAACTCTCAGGCGCTCTGAAACGCACGCCGGTGGGGAAGGAGGCCACACATCACCAGTACGCCGATGTGGTGAAGAAATGGTTGCGGTTCGCCCCGTTCAGGCAGGGAGGGAGCGGCCGGCGCTACTACAGACCTCATGTGGAGTTCCCAGCTTCCCAGGAAACCGTCAAATCCACCGACGACTACACACAATAAATAAATAACTCCCTACTCACTTATTACAAGATTAACCTTGAGCATTCCTTTCCCAGACAAGATATCCACTATTTCAAAGGGACATGCGTTCCTCAGTGCTAGTGTGGCCTTTTGAAAGTGACTAAAGGACTAATGTACAGACATTTTCCCTATAACATAATAAGGAAACAACTAAAAACCACAATGCCAAGGTGCATGTTATAAGACCTGGGTTTATACAGTATAAACCATTTTGAAGATGCAGTCAGCTGCCTTTTTTGGTTTGTAAGCTGGTACAGTGTCCTGGCGTGAAACTTGCAACAGAGTTTATATCTCTGTATCTTAAAATATTGTGTTACTCATTGTGCAATGACAAGGCGGAGGATGTGATCCGTCAGTGATATTTTTTCATTTTAAAATGAAAAATTGAAATCCATGAAGGAATGTATAGATCTGATGATATGGAAGTCTCTTATAAGCTTAATGAAGATTTGCCTTTCTTTTGGAGGCAATGCTTGAAGAGTGAATGTGCCCTATTTATACACTAGATGGCGCCAAGCGCCCAGCATGAGATGGAAGTTTGCACACTGGAGTGTTTCAGTGTAGGGGGAAATGAAGTGGAGGTTAATTTACCAGAAACACCCATGAAAACGTACATTCTTCCCGTTCTTCCTCTAGCTCGGAGTCACGATTAAAATTGAATATCCAGACGTTTTCATATCACAATATTTGAAGCCATTAAGGCCAAAAATGTCTCATTAAGGGGCTTTTTATTTCATTATTTTGGCACCCATGTTATGTCTTTAAATGGCACAGTATCACCAAGCCATGACTGCAACTTTTCACTGGCTAATTAAATAATGTTTTCAGTGCCTTGGAAAAGTTTCCTCTTGATTATCTGCACATGTGCTTGTGTGGCTGTGACTACAACCTGAAGAAATTCTTCTCACATTATTTGCACAGTGTTGAACAAACAGTGCTGCAAAATTCATGGGAAAGCACTGGAGAGAGCTCATGTAAATTTATTCACTTTGAGTACTTTTGTACTCACAGTAAAACTCAAAGTAATAGCAGTTCTACAAGAGTAGGATCTTTGCTGCGCTCTCTACAGTCAGTATAGACTGCACTGAAAATATGTATACTGTGTGTAAAAGCTATTAAATAAAATAAATAAAAACCCTTACACATGGCCACATTTCTTCACACGATGCATCCACTACGTTAGATAATTTAACAGCACTTTTTTTTTTAAGATTTGAAAATATCTTCATTTTTAAAAGCAGCAAATATTGCAGAGGTCTTAGAAAACACATTTATATTGAGCCGCTGCCACAAAAATGTCAGAAGAATACTCCAGTTTTTATCTAGAACCCCTTTTTTTTTACTGTAAGGAATCATGTTTGGGAACCACAGATTTTTTGGGGAGTTCTTTTATTGGATAAGTAAAGGAAGTTAATGAATTCTTGCAGTACTTTTTTTTTTTTTTTTTTTTTTTTAATCAGAAGCAGCACTTCATTGCATCCCGTCGCTACAGGCCTGATGAAGGTAAAGCTCCTCAAGCTTTGGAGGCCCACAACAATTTCCCAGACGGGACACGTGATGTGAAAGTTAATGCATATTTTGCTTTTGTTGCCCCTGCAGCGCTGAGGGGGGAGGAGGAGGAGGAGGAGGAAACTGAGATCAAGTCAGCCAGAGTTTGTCCTGGAGGTGTTCCTGTGTAGCCTTCAAAATAAAAGCAAGAAAAAGTTGCCAGAGAGCGTTGAGAGCAGGAGTTCACAAACTTTTTTCATGTTTTTTCACCACATATTTTGTGAAGTGAAACAACTTGTTTGAGGAGTACTCTTAAGCTCTCAATGCATTCATCCATCTTTAGGGAAATCTATTCCAGCCCTTAATTAGTTGTAGAACCTTACTCTTTAACTCCATGTGAGCGGTCAATAAAATTTAGGCCACTGCTATTTCTTGCACATTACCTGTCATTTAAATTTCTAGGGAATCTGATGTTATTCTTTGTCTAGCCTTTACCATTCTTCAGGTATCGTCATTCAGTGTCAGTGTTGCTGTAAAGGGACATGGTGGATGTGAAAGTTGGGCCTACATTGCATGATTTAACAAGTTCTGTCCTCTGTCTTTCAGAAAAATGTTCATGCATGTAGTTTTCTCACGACCCACCTGTGCCCATGCAGGGACCCACCAGTGGGTCGCGACCCGTAGTCTGAAAATCACTGGTTTAGAGACTTTGCGATGGAGACAACCATGGCTGCCACTATCATGAGCATTCACTGGAAAACTGGCTGTATAGAAAAAATCTTTGCAAGACTGACTGACTCACAGTTAAAGACATCCCACTAGTAAATAAAAAAAATCTCTGACTTCCTACGTGATGACAGGTTTTAAATAACAAGAAGTCAGTAACAAGAAACTATTCTACTTCATTGCACCACTCAAAGTACAATAAGGAACCCAAAAACGTTGCATTGCATCATCCGCTGAGCCACTTTTAACTCTTAATTCACAATATATTAGTTGCAGTATACCTTTTTAAGTGCAATACACAATGTTTTGAGTTCAATATTTATTTTTTTCTTATTTATTTTAGTTTCATATTTATTGAAATGTGCTTGTTTGTCTTTTAATTGTTTTATTAATTGCACTGATCGGGAGTAGCGCTCCTAATTTCATTGTACAATAAAATCCACATTTTCACTTTATTTACACTGTTGACAAAGAGTTCCAACATACACTGGACCAGGATTTTATTTTGAAATCTGTGACGGGAAGTTGATCTCTGCGGGACGCTGGACGGACGCTGCAGCGGAGGAGCTCAGACAAAGTTAGGACTTCAGAAAGACCTTAAGGCGATGGAGGCAGCCGGTGCGGGACAGACTGAGTTCACTTTTCTCTCTCTAAATATTAATATGGCCTGTCGACCGTGAGAAAGAGAGAAGAAAACCTCGGAAAAGAAAGCTATAATGGTATTTACACCTTCAGCGGATCGTCGGAGCAGAGGAACTTTGTCCTGCCGAGTCCCAGCAGCCTGCGCTCTGAAATAGGTAAGCAGAGTAGTTTTCCATTGTTTTGACGGGAGACATGGACGAAACCCCGGTTTTACCTGCTGGAACCGGCCTCTAAAGACAAAATTAACTCTTTTTTTTTCATGATATAAACACAACCGCCTGTGTAGTATTAGTTTGTAGCACGGTACGTGATTTATGCGTGAGAAATCCTGCGGCACCAGTCGTTCAAGTTATCACCACCTGTCGCTCGACGTCAGTCAGTTTAACCAGCCCGACAAGGGAAAAGGTGCAGTCAGGCAGTTTGCTGTATTAAATGCCTACTTAATGATCAGAAACCATTCCTAAATACGTCAATAACTATTGCTTGAAATTGGCTGGAATATAATTGACCCGTGCACGGTGGCTCCAAAGTTATTTTGGTGTAAGGATAACCTGGGAATAACAGGGGATCTAGTGCTGAAACTTAATTTTTTTGGTAATTTAGTGGTGATTGTTTGCATCTAATGTAGGCCTATGCCGACTTGAACAATGTTTTCCAAAAAGTCTCTGGTCTTATTGTTATGGGTTTGTGCCTTTTGATGATTAACGCAACAGCCAAAGTCTAGAAAATGGTCAGATTTTTGACTGCATTCTGGTGTGACTTTCTGTTGGGCAATGTAGACAGGCTGACTGCTGTTATTATTAAACAGCTATAACTGTGGCTTATTAGAAACAACAATAGCATCCATCAAATGCTGAGCCTATAGTAAAGTGTTATTCTTCCGCTGAGCATTGTAGTTCTTGATCAGAGGCTGAACAAAGCTCAAATACGATGAAATTCTTATTACACTATCTGTACAGTATCGTACAAACAGTGGCACAGTATTGAAAACTGACTAGAAGTATTAAAAAAAAAAACTTTTGGGAAAGCATTGGAGAGATCTCGGGTAACTGAGTACATTTGTTTTTGAGTAAAACTTAAACAAAATGACAGCAGTTATACCTAAGTAGGTTTTTTTGTTTGTTTGTTTGTTTTTTGCTCTTTTTACCAGTAATTATTACATTATTACATTGTTTCTTTTTATGGAATCACAATCAAAATTGTATCATACAATACAGTCAGTATAGGCATTATTGTTCTTAAGAGGAATCTGAATAAAATGCAAATATGATAAAATTCTTTTTACATTATTTGTACAGTACTGTGGCTGAACAATGTGGTCGCTAAGAGAAACACCAAAGTATGATGGTAATCTCAGGTTTTGCGAGCTCTCACCATGAACGACAAATGCCATGCTCGGAGCTTGTGTGTGTTTATATATTACACCAATACCCTATGCCTCAGTCACACATGTGTGTTTATGGGGTATTTTACAATGTGACAAAGTCTCAGAGGGATTTGTCATTGCAAACAGTAGTCTGTGTGTCTAGTGTCAGTATGTGTTGTCCGTTCCAGATGTGATGAAATTACCTCCGTTTTTGAGGATACAGCCAATATATTAATTCTTCAGACATGCACAGTATTCCTGATGATGCTTACGCTCACAATTAAGACAAGAGGTGGTTATTGTTATTGTTAATAATTAACTGTTGTTGTTAGTGTTAAACTTGAGTGTGCTGAATTTGGTATGATGTGGACATGAAGGCACCCAGTAGTAAGACATTAAAATATGGTTAACCTGTACTGTAGTTAATATAGTTAACCTGCCAAAGAGCATCAGCTGCATCAAACTAAATGTCTCCGTTGTATATTTGAAAATAAAAGGATGAGTTACAATAGCCAGTGCTCTGAATCATCACAGAAACAAAACCCAGTGGGCATGTCACCAATACTCTCATAGCCTTAAGCATTCATGATATGTGGGTGGTGTGATGTTTCACTTTAGCTTGGAAATCCAGTTGTCCACAATGGTGTCTTGGAGCTTCAATCGCTTTGTGACTCAGGAAGACTCGGTTTCCTTCGGCCACTTGCATGATTCCAGCTCACAGACTGGTGTGTAGTCTCTTGTTTGCATGATAATTAGCCTGCTGTTTGAGTTGTAATCAATCTCGGTGGAAGTGATTTCTAGCTGCTAGGCATTGGCGGGGCTCTCAGGCAAACTGTAAACTTACCTATCATCACCAAGCTCTCACATCACATCTTCCCCCTTCTTCATTTCTTTGGAAAAGGCATGAAGAAAAAAGTAAAGTATTTCCCAGTACTGGCCAAGACCCTGGTTTTCCAATCTGCTCAGAAATCTGCTAATGTGCTTAGTGCTCAGTGTTGGGAGCAAAGCAGACTGGTGGTGTTTCGCTACCTCAAACCTGAGTCACAGGTCAGGAATTCAAAAAGTGCACAAAGGCCAGGCGGTCTGGTTTGTTGTTCGGCCATCGCCTTTAAGCCTGGCCTGCTGCTTTCACTCAGGTGGATTGATAGAATATATAATATAATATTTAATTGCCCAATAGCTATTGTAGCTATTGCGCAGTTATATTCAGCTACACAATCACACTATAGATCTACATTTGTTATTTATGCTCATGTGTCATTAACATTAACTGAATACAAGTATTATTTTGATTTATAGATTGCGTCCACTTGGTATATAGGTGTTTTTCAGTTTCATAATTGCTTGGAAATGCAGCACAAACTTTCATTTCACTCAGTGTATCCATGCATTCAATATTTTCAACAAACACTTACACAACACTCATGTTCATTTCCATTATTGCGTCATGAATTTATTATTGTAAATTATTAGAAATAGGTTTACATATTGGATGGAAGCTGGCTTGCACAGCCTCAGTTAAAACCATTTTCTTGTGCCTCTGGCAAAAGAGGTGAGTAAGTATCTCAGTCATCAAGTGCACACTAACATGATAATTATATTTATTAAGTGATTAGATATGATTTATTTACACAGGGCAAGGCCAGAAAACCCATGCTGCTGTAAGAACAGTCTGTTGAATACACAGCTGTTTTGAAATTTTACTGTTTTTGCTGCCTCAGTTCACTTTTGGATGGTGTGCTGTTTGTTAGTCTGGTTAACTCAACCATTTCCCTCGTGGATCAGATTGGTGATCAGCTGTGACAAACTTGGTAACTGGAATCAAAACTCAAAAATGTGATCACTCACTAAGTACGGTGTTGTGGAAGAGAGGACTGGGGTAAAAGGGAGCAGTGGGAGCCAAGAGAAGTGCTCCCAGGGGTCGATGAGGGAAGTCAAGCCATGTTTCTCCAAACATTTTGGTCTCAAGACCTTGCAAATTGTTGTCTTTTTGCCTGGGATACTGGGAGGTAATGGCATTTCCAACTATTTAGAACAAACATAATTTTACACTGAACGTAGGTAAGTCGCCCCAAAACTTCGAGAAGGACTGGTATGGGATCTTCTAGCTATCTGATTTCTGGAAAGTGCACTGCAAATGTGGCTTTTTAACACATTTTCTGTCTGGTTGACACTTGGCACATTTTACTATTGCAATAAGCAGCGCCTAGCAAAGGAAATAGTGGACAGTCCCAACTTTTTGTCACAGTGGCCTCAGTGCACTACCTGCACTTCCTCAATGGTATGACAGAAAGTCTAGTTCTTGTCAGCTGAATCCAGATTGATGCGGTGCTAATGGATCTAAGGGTGCGTTGTTAACATGCTTGTTAGATTTTGCCATTAGCAGTGCCAGTGGTTTCCAAAGTTCCATTCAGGGATTCTCCAGATTGTGAACTTCACTGGTGAGTAAGCACAATGACATGGTGCTTTTGGTAATAGGTGTCACTGCCCCAATGCCAACGTGGCATCTACAGCACAGCCAGTTGCATAATTCTGTATGAAGACATATCTGTCAACAAAGATGTTTTTCAAAATGCGAGTGCCCGGTCTGATGTCTGTATATTTGGGCATTTTAAAATAAGAAAAAAGCAAATAGTGGGCTGTATTGATTATCATGGACTCCAATGTTAAAACTCCACCAGAAGAATACAGTTTCAAGAGTATCAAATGAAATGACATGAGATCACACTACCATAATTTCAAAGGCCTCATTAGGTTTTTATGATATAATAAGGAATGAAGGTGAATGGCTGCTCTGCTGATTGACTTTCATTTATCCTAAAGCAATGAAACAATGGTAAGAAAACATGACTCAGCCATGGGAAATGTTTCACTGTTGAGACGATTCCCGGCAGTAACTGGGATTAATCCTGCTCTTGAAACAGTATTTGTAGCGGTGTTTTAACACTGGAGTCTAATCCCCTTCATGATGTCAGTTCACCAAACATGGCGCAGAGGTGAATTTGCCAAATGGTGTTATGAAATACCCATTTTCTTTGGCAACATTTCCAATAACAATCCTTTATTGCCTGTAGATACTTTCATCGAATGACGTGATACCAACAGTGTGTACTTGTGAAGTTTTTTAGCATTTGGCATTTCATCCTGATTAAGCAAAGCATACCAACCCCTTTCCCGTAATCTATTGCCAAGAAGCATTTTATAGTAATAAGAAACATACAAACAACAAATCGTTGTTTAATCCCCCATTTTACTCAACATGCCACTGCATTCCTTCATTCTGTCTGTGGTATTTGTTGTTTGCACAAGCATGTTTGATGATTCTGGTGCATGATTGTGGTCACAGTCATTACAGTAAAAAGGCATGTGTGTTGTGGGTTTATTGGCATGTTACAACAAAGAAAAACCTCAGATATTAATTTGTTATTCATGAAAAGTCAGGAAAAAGCCCATATTGCCTGACCTGATAGCCTCCTAATTTGTGGTATGTCAGTGACAGTGTATCTGTAAATATCAAAATTGGTGAATTTGAGTATGTTGTAACTGTTCAAGCAAAAAAAAAAAGAGAGAGAGAGAGAGAGAGAGAGAGAGAGGTCTTTCTTCTGGGTTGAACTGCCATTGTACCAACGCTGCACCTGGTTCTGGTTTGGAGTGTTCTGGAGTGGAACACAGGATTGGGACTCTTTGGTTTTCCTCTAGTTTTGATCATATTGAATCTTGATTGAGATGCATTTTTCACTCACTGTGTTTAGAAAGCTGTTTTTCAGAATAGGGGTAAGGGATTAAGACTATGTTCACACACAGATGGATTTTTTTTTTGAAAATGCAACCTTTTTTTATCCATTTGAAACAAACAAACAAAAAGCCTTCACCCACATGGTAGCATTTTAGAAAATATCTCTGTCTACATGAGGAAGCAAAAAACAAGACATTTTTGTGATATGAGCATGCACAGAGAAGCAGTTTGTGGACATTCCAGAGAGCTACAAATGCAAGAGCATCCGGCTAAAGACGTCATAACCACATCCAGAACTGCATGGACAGTGAAGTGAAACAATAAAAACACGGTGAGTGGTTTATATGGACAGAGGAGGAGGCTGAACTCCTCCTAAAAGTCTCAGATGAATTCAAGTTGTTGAAAATAAATGCACCCGTTAGCATGCACATAGAAGCAAAGTTGTGCCACTGACATTGTTTTCAAATTGTTCCATTTTCACCGTCCACACAACAACAGGAAAACAGCGATTTGAGAAAAATTCCATTCGGATAACCTTTTTCCAAAACTTGTGTTTTTCGGTGACCAAAAATGGTGTTTTTATATGGACAGAAGGTCTAAACAGAAGGAGAAAGTTGCTCAAAAATCTTGGTGTGGACGTAGTACAAGATAAGCAGGGTTAAAGCACCTAGATTTTTTTTCCCCAGAGAAACCTCATCATTGTGCTATGTATATGCTTACTCAGATTTCAGCACAGCTGTTTCTGTGTGCACAGATGTGGGAAAAGAGAGTGGATACTGAAACTGAATGATAAACAGTAAAAACACACTGTAGAACGCCATGGAGAGTGAAAACCTGTTCTGCTAAACTTCTAAGTTTGCACCTTTACGGTAATGCACTGGACATTTTCTTTCCTTTCTGTCAGGCCAACTCCAAGTTTTATATAAGCTGTCTGCTGTAATAATGAGCAGAAATCGGATCACTAAAGCACTTATGTCGTCACCTCAGAATCCAACTTCACTTATGCAAAGACAGATCCTCCAGTCCAGGAGGGAATGCAGAAATGTGAAGCCAGACTCTCTTTCTCTCAGTCTAATCCACAGGAGATTTGTGTGCGAGTTCTGAGTCTGTCTCGCAATTAGACAGTCTCTAGATTATCCACCATTTGGCCAGCGGCCATATTGCCGCTATCAGGAAGTAGGCAATGGGCCTACCACCAAGCCAAGACATCATTAACAGGTCATAAAGCTTTATTCCTTCACCTGTAAAACTTGACAGACACAGCCTAGTGGCTTACACCAATGTTGAGAAGCAGGCGAATGCGTCGTCTTGAATGTTATCATGGCCGCAGTTCAGGCTACATGAACTTGAACTTATACGTGTATAAGTTGAACTGTGTATGTGTGTGTGTGCAGTATACACTTTGATAGCATCTAGAGTCATCCATAGTGAGTGGTGTGTTTGTGTGTGTGGTGGTGGTGGTGGGAGTGCATAAACTGAGAGGTTCTTTCCTTGTCAATCGATATATGTCTTTGTGCATGTGTTTGATGTCACTGCTGCTTAGTTTTCCATGGAATAACACTCGCCCTTGCAGAGCAGAGACACACCCAGCCAAAAGTGGAGAGAAATGGAATGCATTTGACACACTTTTTGGAGCTAAACATAGACATTTTTTATTTGGCGAAAACTAAATGGCTACCACCACATCCTCAGTTAAGCCAGAACCCACAGGAAAATCCCATCAGGCAGAGGAGAGAAGATCTCAGGAATGATGGAGCTGACGGGGTCAAGAGGTTCAGCGCTAGAGCCAGTTTTCAAAAGTACTTTTCCCAGTTTTGTGCGATGCTTGGCCACCGAGCCTGGACTGCCTCTTGATTTACACACCGGTGAAAGCCATTTTATGCACCACAGAACAGTATTTATCCAGAAATAAATGTTAAAATGACCCAATGTGTCAGCCGGCTCCAGATTCACACCAGTTCTGCATCGTACACAGGTTCTGCTTTGTGTTAAGGCCATTGTCCTGTGTTGTACACTTAACTAGCTTTTTCATCACATTAGTTTTTAGTGTTTTTTTTTCAATCATTTGCAAATGTAATGACTGACTCTTGAACTTTTCCTTTACGAGAATACTTGCAGTTTTAGTGTTCACAGATACTAACACTCTCTGGTATTGCCCTTGTGTTCACCCTAAACGAGTGCAGTGAACGCAGGTGTCTTGTGTGTGATTTGGGTGGTGCTGGTGTTGGGGGTGGAGGGGGACATCTCCACCCCAGCTGTCTCTTTTCCTCTCTGCAACAGGACCTGGGAATGACTCCCTTCCCTGGGGTCAAGGTCTGGAGCTGGTTTGGGGCAAGTATGTGTGGAAAGGTCATAAAACCACAGGGTCCTAATGGGGAAAACAGAGGGAGGAGAGCTCGCACACATCGAGCCAAATGGCCTCCCATCGCTACTCCTGAATGTGTTCCACTATCCGTCATTTATTTGCATGTATGAGTGTTTATGTGTTTGCCTCTACACGTGCACCAGAGATATGACGAGGGAAAACCAAAAGCAGCAGGAAAACGGTAATCTTCCATTAGAGATCAGGGTGAGGTTGTGCATCCAAAACAGTAAAATCCGGGAAAAATCTAAATGATCTCATTTCTGCTGGATCTGTACCGACTAAATTACCTTTGGAAGAGGCAACCCTGGATGCCTTGCAACTTGCAAACACAACCCAGCGTGTTAAAATTGTGCGGGATGATTACTTATGGTTGAAATAACCTGTGTGACCCCGAGGTTTCTGCAGCTTCCAGATCACGGCCAAGTTTCTTCATGTCTCCCCACACAGGTTTGGGCATGTAGCTGCAGCCCTCAAGCAAATACACAACCAGTGTTTGAAGTCTGTTTGAAGACACTGTGCAGTAGTCTGACTGACCTATCGATTTTCAGGTTTTATCGACAAATGGGAATCCAAAGACGGTATTGTGCATCAATAATGACATGGGTGAGGCATGCAGTTCACGACTTTGAAAAAGGTAGATTGTCAGAACCTTTACAGAACCAAAGGGTTATTATTTGGTCAAAGGTGAGTGCTTACTCTTCTGCGGCCTCGTCGTGCCTCCAGCATTCACTCAGGCTTATGCTTTAGAGGAAACAGGGATTTAGTCAGTCAAACGCCAGCCCCCCACCCCGCTCCAAGAATATGTTAAACATAGTTTGTGTGTAGGGGAGCATACACACGGAATGAGAAGGTGCACATTAATGCTTGTAGCATGTGTACCAGTAAAGACTGCTAAGCTGATAATGGAATGAGGTATTTCTCACCATTCACTTCTCCATAATCTGCATGTTGGGAAAAATGGCACCCATCACCTGCCAAATGTGGGTGATTTTAATCAGTGGCTGGTAAATTATGTTCGGTCCACCAGCTACTGTGGTATGTGAACAGAGTTTTACCAAATTGGGAAAAATGACCAGTCAGGAGACCCTTCCACTGTGATGCTTATACACTGCCCTCAGATTACATCTCCTACATTTTCTACCCATGACCGCTCCTGGACACCATACTTAGCAACTGCAGTTTCAAAACAAATTGTTTTGACATTAAATAGGCCAGCTTCAGTGTGCGCTACATCACTTATCTTGTCCGCCCTGGGGCTAGATAAAACTGTCAAACTGGAGGCAGAGTGTCGTGACATATTGTCGGAGTTAGTAGGCCAAAAGATAAGGATAATGCAAGACTTGTGTTGTAGTAAATAAGGGAGGAGCGATTGGAGCCAAAGAACAAATGTAATATTTCAGTGAGAGGTGGTGGCATGTTGAGCAAGGCAAGATTCGTCAGTGTCTGGTTTTGAACCATCTAGCCCAACAATGTGTCATATTTAGCCTTTAATGTTGATTTTAAAAAGTGGCTTGTAAAAAAAAAGTTCCTGGTAGTATTTAAGAACCTATGCCACAGTGGCTGGTGGATCAAAAAGTTAATTTCCCGTCCTGAAAGTCTGTTAATGTAGCTGGTCCAGTTTCACAGTTGTTTTTTAGCCCAGTCTACCCTCCTTTCTCCCCTTTCTGGGTTTGATTCTCTATTTCCTGCTGTTATGCCTACACTCTGGCATCTGCTTTGTTTTTTTCCTGTATGGATGTATGAGGCGTCATTGTGCAATCCTAGTTTTGTGCATTGGGCTTTGACCACAGTAGACTAAAAGGCATCACATTAGTGCAGTGCCAGGATCAGCCTGCACCAGGACCTTCATCTCAACATATGTTGGATGCACAGTTCTCAACAGCGGGCCATCTGTTCATATTTAGTGGGCTGTTGAGGTGGCATGCTGCTATATTCCCTCACATCTCTAAATTGCATGGTTATCGGGGGAAATGTTTTTAATAACTGCTGTTAGAGGGGTTGGGCAGTTGGTTTGAGTCTCAAATTTGAGCCTAACTACTGAAGTTGTAAAAGCAAGTTAATGTGGCTTGAAGTTAACAGGATATGTTTCACCTCTTTAAGTCCAAACAGAACTAGACTTTTGTTAATCTGGAAAACTCCATTCTTCTTGCCAGAACCACAGGATTAGTCAGTACTCAGCTGATGTTCCTCAACATGAGGCTTATTTCGTAACATCTCTAATGGGGTGGGTTTGTACAGAGAGAGGTGCCTTAAGACTCTAAGACCCCATTCACACTTGGTTTTAACATAAAAATTGTGATCCGATTTCTCAGATCACCTTTGGAAGTGGACAGGGATGCACAACTGCTTTGTGAATGAGCTAGAGATAGAGAATAGGATGGATGGGGGATATTGAGAAGACTGAAAACATGGAGTATATAGACATGAGGAAGAAAGGACAGAAACAAACATGGCCTAACTGTTCATGGTAATCTTTAGGAACAAACCTAAAGCTACTGTAAATTACAAGTGCTACACAAAGAAAAGATGCTCTATTTCAGAACCCACCCATTCTTACTGAAAAGTTAAAATATTTATTAAGTGGTTCGAAGGCTTCCCCAAAGTTGAGCAGACAGAGAAAACCCTGGGAAAAGATAAGTTGTCATGCTAAACATTGCAACTGGTGGCTTTTTGGTCACTCACTCTTGGTCACTCAAAATAAAGACGCACATGCACACATAGTGTGTCATCTTTTCCGTTTCCCCATTGTGTGCGCTGTCTGAACTGTTGATATCATGCAGAAAGCCACCAACGCTCCATCTTCCTCTTGCCCACACAGGATATGACCAACCCTCACTGAGTATATGTACTTGCCCTGAGGATGTGTGTGCATATCATCTCCTTCCTGGCTCTTTAATGGTGGAATAAACCTTCTCACCTCAGCCAGAACCGAGAGGGCGGACCGGGCTTCCTGTGGCTAAATGAGCTGAAAAATCAGCTCCATGTTACACACATGCAAGAATCTGAGCACTGTCATGCGTCCCAAACAGAGAGGAGGCTGATAGTGAAGATGTCCAGAGTGAAAAAGCATTAAAGTGCAGTACTCCATCTAGTGTTTTTAATAATGCAAAGCATGAACTGAGTGAACACATTTTATTTTGAGCTGCTGCTGCTGAAGAACCTCCAATACAGACATTCTCAGAAACTTGAGGCTTTAATAATAATCTACTCTTTGAGACACAATTTGTTTGTAGACCATAGGCATTGCTGTAATCATTACTGTCTTTTCAAAAAATTCCCCTGGCCGGTGTTCCTGTCCTGGTACTTTTTTAAAACTTAAAGACTGATACTTAATTATGTGTTGATTGGATTAGTGCCGATTCATAGGAGCTATAAAGTTACAGTTTTCCTGCCACATTTGAGCGTCATCACATTCTTGTTACTTTACAGCCATCACTCAATTTTTTTCTCCTGTGCTAGAAAGTTAAGTTTTGTGGATTTACCTGTGGAACTATAAATTCTTATAAAATCTTAAAATGAGTGGCCTACTCCTACCATTAGCAAACAAATGAACCGTTGCTCCAAGATCACCAAGGCGTTCGTAAAACTACACAAATGTTGCTGTGAATGTTCACTTCCACAGAAATGAGCCAGTGGATTTGTACATGCAACAGTGAAGCTACACACAGGTAGGACTTGCTGTAAGGTCACTTCCACTGTCGAATACAAGTTGCAGCCTAGCAGCCGTCCCTCTCATAGCTTAGGCATTTTCTTAAAAAAAAAAAAAAAAAAAAAAAAAGTGAAATGTCAAATGGGGAGTGTGCAGAGCCAAATGATTCCCTACTTCCAGATAATACACTGTCAGGGCCAACAATCTGTCCTGTCTTTCTGTCCACACTGACTTATATCCCCTGTAAACTCAGCTGTGATTGCTGTCTTAAACGTCCCTCCCTTGCCTTCTCTGCCTTTTAGGTTGTATTTCTGTTTGCTTGCACAGCACTTTCACAGTATTTACCTGATTGGTCGATGGCCACGGGTGTATTATTAGACAGCTGAGAGCTTTTCTGTACTGCATGTGTGTGTGTGAGGAGTTCTACATGTGGCCGAGTTAATTTAGTCATTTCAAAGTCTGTCCTTTTATCTATTGACAGCATATCTGCTATTGGGCCTGTCATTCACTTTAACTTAACATATCCTTTACAGTCACCTCTAATTTCTTTGACTGGTGACTGGATGGAAACTGCAATACAATAAGCAGGTTGGCATTTGAAGTATGACAAACCATAATTTGCAGTACTTTTTTTTTTTTTTTTATTGTTTTCTAGTTGTAGTGCAGTTATGGAAAACAGGGAGCTGAAGTTTGAAGGGTCAACAGTTTCCTTTGGAAGAGACCTCTCACTGCTGTTTTTCTGACAGAGGAAACCAGCTAGGTGTTGGCTAGCTTTAATTGGCACAGATGGACTTACCCTAATGTGTGTGTTTTCAGTACATGCACACATACCCTAATGTGTGTGTTTTCAGTACATGCACACATACCCTAATGTGTGCATGTACTGTATGGATGTGTGTATAGAGGTCAGAGAGGGCCTTTCAGCTCCTGACAGATTTCCTTTCAAGAATAACGTCTTAAGTAGAGTTCCTTAGTGCGGTGGGTGTGTTGTAAAAACACACGACAAGATGACTGTTCTGTGTTTTAAAGTCTTCAAAATGAGTCCTTAGCAGTCCACCATTTAGGTGTGGGTGTCAATTCTGGGTCAAGACCTTAACTCGAATCCATGCCCATTTTTTAACCTCTTCAGTGACCTTGGTGGCAAACCTTACGCCATTTGTGTTTGTAGGCCACGCAGTGTAAAATATGCAGAATGTGTGAGTCAAGGGCTATTCTGTGTATTATTTGAAAAGTAGTCGGCAGCCCACAGTTTATTTTGCCTCGACTGACAACCACAGGGGCCTTCCTGTTTACCAGGCCTGGACTGTGAATCACACACACGCATGCACGCACACACACACACGCACACACACACACACACACACACACACACGCACACACAAACATCTTGCTCCAACCAAAACAACCCCGAAGCCCACCCCACTATTTTGTTTTGACAAGATTGATTGGCCGAGGGGCGTTTGAGTCCAGCAGCACCCCATTAGAGAGCTGCAGGAAAGAGTGAGGGGGGATGCAGGACAGACAGCAGATAAAAGACTGGTAGGTCGCATGCCTTGTGCCACTCTGTGGCTTCTGTTGCTTTTCAGGAAATGCCTTCACAGGCCCACGAGTGAAATTTTTCTCTCTCCGTTCCTCTCTTTCCTGTATGCACATGCACTCCAGTAAAAAACATGGAAATGAAATCCATTTTTTGTCTGTCAGGTTTGTTTTTTGCCCTGAGCCCTGCAGCCAGAGCCCATCCAGCTACACACTCTCAAATGTGTGCATGTGTGTATGTATGTATGAGCCAGGGTTCACCCCTAAATCACCACTGATATTTTTGTATGAAGTTGTAGATAGCCAATATTCTTCTGCCAGTATTCAGTATCTTAAACAGTTTTTTCAAGTCCCCATTCAGTGACCTCATGACCACAGTTATTTTTAAAGCTTCCTTCTGTGTCATTATCTCCACCGAGAATACTCGCCTGTCCGACAGCTGTAACTCACTGATCCTTTTTTTATTATAGATTGATATTGCAGTAGTTTAGTTAATTAGTTTTATTATAGATAGTTATAGAGTTGAAGGTTTTTATTATTATTATTATTATTATTATTATAGATCAGTAGTTTAACTGCACACCTTCCAGTGACTTCAAACGGGCCTTGCACCTGAATGGTGTCACTCTATTTTTATGCTAAGTGTGCTGGCGGTGTGCCACATTTGATAAGATGTAGTCTCAGCGTTCCTCATCTGATAAGGTTTAGTTATTCCATAACTGTAGATGGGCAGATTAACAGTAAAACCTGTGAACTGAATAGTCATTCTTATGCATTCTCTCATTCGACTTCTAGTCAGTGAAATGATACTGAAATTAAGATATTCCCCATTTTTTTGTGTGAACCCCCTGGTACCCTGGCAAGGTCCCTTAGGTTGAGAACCATTGACAGGGCTCTCAAGTTTTGAACTGAGTTTAAAGTGAGATTTTGGCGGCGGCGGCAGCGGGGGTGGGGGGTCCTCTTCTGTAGCTACTTCAGTGAGCGCGTGCAGGAACTCACTTGATTCCTCTACCTGTTCCACTGTTATAAAAAATAGTGGTGCAACTTGGTGGGCGTTATCCTGGTAATTTCTCTGCGTGAGAAATACAAGGTGTGGCGTGTGAACGGGTTGAAATGCATGAGACTTGAGAGCTTTGCATTGATGTAGACAAGACACCAAAACTCCCCACTGAAACCCAGCCGGCCTAAGCTACAGTAAATTACCTTAGCTTCCCGTAGCTATGGCTTTCTTGTTCCTACTTCCTCGTTGCATCAGCATCGGCGCCACATGCATGAGCGTGCATGTGGGTGGGTCCTAGACCAGATTTAAGTGAGTAAAAATGTGCAAAGTGAACACATTTTTATGGAAAGTCTGATAGATTGTTCTTATGTTGTTGCAGTCAAGGAGCCAGTCAACCTCATGCCTGCTTGATATCTCATACTGATACTGATATCTCATATTTAAAAGGCCAATATCAGCCCGATATATCAGCATCTTGTTCTGTTCTAGTCCAGGTGTGCGCTGGCCTGAACACGTGCCTCCACCTTCAGAGCACCTCACTGGCTCTCACATCAAAGACATTTTAGCTCTGACTGAGCAGCGATGGTTTTTGTCTAGTAAGCGTCTTTGAATTTCCCTTCATCCAGAGAAAAGCTGCACACTTTTGCCCTCCCAACAGTAGCCACAAGCCCTGCGCCCGAGATGTTGATGCGGATGTGGACAGGATTTGGTCCCAGTCGAGGGCTGCCGGTGGTGTTTTCCTCTGGTGTCGTCCACGTGCCTGGCCTTAAAGGGAAGGGCGGAGGGTGTTTGAATGTCTCGACACAGCTGGCTTATATCAGCGGGTGTTGCTGCACGGGCCGCAACATCTGGGTCAAGTGTGTGTGTGTGTGTGTGTGTGTGTGTGTGCACAGACTCTTGTAGTCTTGTATTTATGTTCTTGCAAAATCATAAATAACATTAGTGGTCAATTTGTGTGAGCTGCAGTGAGTAAATTTTTGAGTTTATTGTTGTTGTTTTTTTTTTTTTTGGCTGTGACACGGAGCTCCTTCCAAGGTCTGGAGGGAAGTAGCTGCTGAGTGGAAAAGCTTGTTTCCACAAATGAGCAGAGTCGATTCTTAAAGGAGATAGCTATAAAAAGACAATGGTTAAGAAAGAGTGAGGCAGAGGGAAAGTAAATTTGTGTTAGACTGGCAGAAGTTCAACATTGTTTCAGAAATTGGTTCAGCTCAGGCGCAATCCTAACTGCAAGAAAGTGACATACTTTCTTATTTTGTGTGCATTTCTATCAGTATCTAGACTAACCCTGCACACTGTTGTAGTATGTGAAGAATAATAGCATGTTTCACAATGTTTCACCATACTATATTTAAATCATAGCCTAATTATAGGCAGCAATTCTTGTCAAATTTAACCATTTCTCACACTTACCACAAAATAAAAAGTTGGTCGCCGTAATAGAAATTGGCCTAAATCGATCCCTGACGCTGTGCCTATGGGGGTGGCCTTTGTGCAGATTCTTATTTTGAATTTTACTCAATTATCTTTGTCCTAAGTCCTAATAAGTGACACTGTTTGAATGAGTTCAACATTTTTTTCCTCCAATATTGAACTCTGGATGTCACTGCTTTATTATGAATTCCAGTATAGCTCTGGGGAAGATGCGCCCACAAGCGCTGGTCAGAAAATTCGTCAAGCCGGCTGCCAGTTTGCTTAAACATTCTTTGATATGAAAGCTGCAAAATGCCTCACCCAGTTATAACCCTAACTGTAACAACCCTTGTGAATGGGATTCATATAGAAAAGTAAACTGGTAGCAATGCAAACTGAAAGACACCGTCCTCTTTGCCACAGGAAATACTTTTTTTTTTTTTTTTTTTGTGAAAATTATGGTTTCATTTGCTCACAGCCATACCACGGTATCACACTTAACTTGATTACTAATTATACATTAGCCTAATGTTTAAAATTAGGATCATTAAATTGTGTAACATATATTAAAGAGCAAGTGAAAGCCATTTTGAAATCGAATATAAAGACAGCCTGCTGATCAGCGGACATATGGCAGCAGCTGTCCCGGGCTGAACTCGGTGTCCTTTGTGTGACTCAGGTTTCATGGTAGATCTTTGTTTCTTTTTCCCACCATTATTTTTTTTTTTGGGATAAATCAACCCCATTCACTTCTGTAAAAAAAGCCTTGGAGTAAGGTAAACAAGGTGGGGGGGGAAAGCGTGCACCCGGTGGAAAAGAGCTGCCAGAAAGTCTTTGTAACCACTTATTTCTTGATTATAAATCTCCCCTGAGATCAGACTAACACAGACTACCTTATTTACTTGTACTTAAATAGTTGTTTTCTTTCTCTTCCAGGTGCTGTAGCAGAAAGACACAGACAGAGAGGGCCTTACAGACAACATGTCCACCAGTGAAGTCAGTGAAACCCGCCGGCATGAGAGAAAAGGCAGCTTCTTTAAGGTAAGTGTGACTCAGAGCAGTTTGAACCACACGTGTCTGCATGGGACATTTCAGCCAACAGAGCGGAGAAGGTTGTGTTTGTGGTTTACATTAAAATCTTGAGGAAGGATTTGGTGACCTCTGGCTCTCAGGAGGGGAGATAATTTGGGTGGGGGG